>NC_053023.1:654736428-654858892 GCF_003073215.2 Triticum urartu | reverse complement strand
ATAAAATGAATATTTATTATTTATTATGTGTTTTCCATAACTTGCTTAACTTTCTGGTTGTAGACTTGTAGTTGGCCTTTCCGCCAAGAGAGCAACGGGTTATCTAGTTGTGATTAAAACTTGGTCATAAGGATACCTATTCGACTGGATACTTTTTCAAACCGTTGCAAGAAAGACTACGGCCTTGATGCTGATAATGAGGTTTACATATGCATTGGGGACATAGTAAAATTTACTATACTCGTCATCAGCATATCCTATATACCTAAGAGATTTATCCCCGCTGTCGGGGATATACCCCGCGGTATGACCCGGCCAGATGTATAACCCGGCCGGACTTGGCGACTCACTAATGACCCGCCCTGACTGGACGACTCACTAAGTGACCCACCCGAGCCTGGCGACTTATGGGTGACCTGGCAAGAGGATCAAAGGAGCGACAAGACCCGGGGGCCCAAGAGGCTCAAGGCCCAGAAGGCCGGCTACGTTATGGTAGGCCGGCTTAAGAGGAAAGGCGTGAGGAATATCTCCTTTATGAGGAAGCAAGACCCGGACTTGTAATCAACTTGTAAGAGAAGATAGACTAATCCTAGTCCTACTAGGACTCCACATGTAACCCGCCCCTCTAACTTATATAAGGAGGGGCAGGGCTCCCCAAAGAGGGACAGGGAAGAAGAAACAATCTCTAGGGCTAGACACAAAGAGCCGGCTTACCGGCGACTCTTGTCGTGGTTCTAAGTCTGACAGTAGTGTAGGGGGGTAAGTATGGAGAGGCAAGATCTTAGCTGTGGAGAAGTTGTAAGAACGCAAGGTTTACGAGTTCAGGCCCTTCTCAGAGGAAGTAATAGCCCTACGTCTCGGAGCCCGGAGGCGGTCGACTGGATTATATGAATATGGGTTACAGAGGTGCGAACCCTTGTCTCGGAGGAGGGGGTGGCTTATATAGAGTGCGCTAGGACCCCGGCCAGCCCATGTTACAAAGGGTTCAATGTACATTAAGGCAGAGCGTTACTGGTAACGCTAGTAATAAAGTGCTATGATGACCATAAAAGCTACTTAATGACCGACCGTTAGCGTGCGGAGTGACTTCAGGTCTCCTGGCCGTCGAGTGGTTGGATCTTGGTCGAGTGATTGTTTCTTGGTCGAGCGTCTTCGAGTCTGTCGAGTGGAACACCTCCAAGTCGATTGAAAGGTGGTTTCTTCTAGAGATGTCCTTGGGTAGGGCAGTTAGGACAGGTCCATGACCCTACCCTAGGTACATAGCTTCATCATTAGCCCCCGAATGGATCGAGGTTTGAGTGTGGAAGGAGTTGAGAACCTCTCTGACTCGTTTTTCATGCCGTGAGCATATCTTGTTCCGGATCAATGGACCTGAGTGATGACAGCAACTTCCTTTTCAGTCGCCTTGATCCATTCTTAATTCTTCGTCGAGTGAGTTTCTTCGCTTGTAAGGCTCCGAGTGACGGTGCGGAGGAGATCTTTGGTCTGACCAGTTGTTTGCTGCGCGCAGATTTCGCGGGATCCGAATTTTGGGAAGCGCGCGGGACGGGGGAGGCCGCGGTAATCGGATGGGATAGAGCGGAGCCGCCTCGATCCCCGCGCCACCTTTTTCGCCACGTATCGCGCGCGCGGTTGTTACGGGATTTGACAAAGCCGCCTGGGCCTACCCGTCAGCCACTCGGAAGTGGCCTGATATAAAGCGTCGGACCGGTGTCTCCCGAACAGTGCATCTCATTTCCTCTTCTCTTCCTCATGCCCCTCCGCTGCGCTCGCTCTCGCCCCAGCGCCACCGCACCGTACGCGTCTCGCCGGCGACAATGGGGAAGGAGAAGACAGCGGCTCTGGAGCGGGCAAAGAAGGCGACAGCGAGGTCGAAGGGGAAGGCGACCAGCCGGGGTGGATCTTCCTCGCGGTCCGGCCTGCCGAGGGGCTGGATCCAGGGCGACTGGATCCACTCGAGGATCTCCCAAGAAGACCTCGACGACTTGGCCGAAGGGGGGCTGATCCCCTACGACTCGGCGCGGCTTCCGGGGAAGGAATCTGAGCCGCAGCCTCGGGAGGGTGAGCGTGTCCTTCTTGCCACCCACGTCGACCGTGGATTTTCCTTGCCCCCTCACCCCTTGTTCCAAGGGTTTCTGAACTTCTTTGGGGCACAACTCCATCATTTTACCCCCAACTCAATCGTTTATCTTGCCGCTTTCATTTCTTTGTGTGAGAACTTCCTGGGTTGTCGGCCTCACTGGGGTCTCTTCAAGCATATTTTCACTTGTCGCTCCCAGACAGTGAAAAAGGCTAATCCGAGTGACGAGAGGACCCAAGTGATCCAGATGTGTGGGGGTCTTGGCATCCAGACGAGAGGGAAAAGCTCCTTCCCGGCCATGATTCTTCCCGACTCAGTTCGCGGATGGAAGTCAACCTGGTTTTACTGTAAAGACCAGTCAACGCCAGGGCAATCGACTGGCCTCCCTCCCTTTACCATGGACCGAGTGGAAAAGCCCTCCCCTTTGAAGGTGCTCCCAGAGGAGAAGGTGCACGTGAAGGTGCTGGTCGACCGAGTGGTCCAGCTTATTCGTGACGGGGTCACTGGTATGGATCTCTTGGAGGTCTTCCTTCAGCGGCGCATCCAGCCTCTCCAAGCCCGAGACCATCCGATGTGGATGTATTCGGGTCTTGAAGACTCCACTCAGATCCACCCGGAGGAGGCCGACGACGACACACTGGAGAAGTGGTTGTCTGGCATTACCGGGAATAAGGACAATCCCAGGGGAGCCAGGAGAGTCCCTCCATTCGACCAGTCCCACGCACCCGAGCAGGTCTAATTCTGAGTTTTTGCTTGTAATCTGAATTCACTCGCGTAGCTGCCTATATTGCGTCGACTGACTTTGATCTACCTGCTTTCTTTCAGGCCATTATTGAAATGTATTCAATGCCCAACGGGGAGCAGGAGCAAGCTCTGGAAGGCGAGGCGAGTGGCGGAGAAAGCGGCGAGTGGACTTCCGATGGTGAAGGGGATGGAGGAAGCGACGACTCAAGCGGTGGAGAAGAAGTCGAGTCGCCTCCTCGCAGGGAGAGGCGATCCAAGCTTGACCAAGAACAGCCGAGTGCCCGTGACAAGGCAACTGCTCCGGCTGGTCAGTCTTCGAAGCGCCCTCGGATCTCTTCACCAACCCCGACTGAGAAGGCGCCAAAGCACCCCAGAGTTGTAGAGCCGAAGACTCGGAAGGCGTTGCTAAAAATCAAGATTGATATCCCTGTCGCTTCCGCGTGAGTGCCTCTCTTTGCATTCACTCGACGCTCCGTGCTGTTTGTTTTTCTTGTTTTACTGGACGAACTTTGGAACTGTCAGCGCTGCTACCTCTGGGACCTTAGCTTACAGGGACAAAGATGAGGTGATGGAGGATGCGGTCACTTCTAATCCGGGTATGATCCCTGCCATACTGTCTTTATTTTGGTCGATTCAACTGCAACACGTACCATTGGATGATGTGACTTTAACGATTGAACTTTGCATAGCTCCCAACGTTATTGACCTCCCTGATGATGATGAAGAGCCCGAGAGGCCTTCGACGAGGAAAAATAGGCGAGCTCCTGCAAGCGGGGCGCTACAGACGACGCCAAGGGCGGAACCAGTTGTTCAGGACACTGGCGACGTCAATCGGGGTTCTGTTACCTTCGTTGAGCCACTGTCGAGTGCCTTGCCTTCTTTGTCGACTGCTCAGGCCCCTGTCGACCCGCCTTCAGTTTTTGCGACCCATCATGTCCCAGAGGACGAGGTGAATGCTGCTAAGGAAGCCATACGCCAGGCAGGCATTATGATGGAGAAGATGAAGACGGTGCGGGACACCAGCCAAGCCGCCTATGATGCCAGCTCGGCTCTCCAGAGCAACGTTCAGGTTAGTTGGTCGCCACTTGTTCTGTTAGGATATGCTACCTGAAGATTCTTTCTGAAAGCCTTTGCATCTGTACACCCACTGGGTGTGTCGATTGAATTTTTGGACTAGTGGGGGCACGCTGAGTGCACCCACTGGGTGTAGTCCCCGAGACTACGGTGGACTGCTGGCAGTCGACTGTAGTCTTTGTATTTTGCCGAATGTATAAACCAAACTGGTAGTTTATCTCTTCCACTCGATCTGGTCGAGTGGGATCAGAACCGGTGGGGGCACGCCAAGTGCACCCACTGGGTGTAGTCCCCGAGACCGCGGTCGACTGCTGGCAGTCGATTGTGGTCTGAGTTCTACTTTCTCTCTCTTTTTTTTACTCCCCTCACTCGACTCCGGCGGACCGGTCGAGTGGGATCAGAACCGGTGGGGGCACGCTAAGTGCACCCACTGGGCGTAGTCCCCGAGACTATGGTGGACTGCGGGCAGTCGACCGTAGTCTTAGTATTTATTGCCTTTGTTGTTTTTTTGCTGTAAAAATAACTTCTCCCCTTTGATTTCAGAAATCTTGTGATCTTGGAGCTCGCTTTGCTGACTTGGAGAAGCAGCAGATTCAACTGAACCTTGACTTGGAGCTGGCCAGGACAGAGCTGCAAAAGGTCAGAGACGGCGCCGCAGGTAAGACGAGTTTGTCGACTGGTCAGTTTTAGGCTTGAGTACCCTTCCGCTATTTCTGAATCAATCATCATTTCTTTGCAGAAAAACTGAGAGAAGCTCTGGCGAAGAAGGATCAGGATTTGGCCGCTGCTCGTAAGGAGGCTGATGACAAGACCGCTCTGGCCGAACAGAAGCTGGCTTCGGTCGGCCAGTTGGAAGAAGAGAATACCAGGCTGAAGACCGCTCTGAATGACTCCAACAAGGAGTGCTCGCGCTGGAAGAAGGCGAATCTCGTCCAGGGCGAGAAAATGGAAGGCATTGCTCGCAGGAGGGATGATCTGGAGAGTTATCTGAGAAGTCTTGCCAAGAAGCTGTTCATCAAGCTTGAAGGTGCACATTCTGTTCCGACTGACTTTTTTTTGAGTCGACTCAGTGTACGAAAATTGACTTATCCTTGGATCGTGAATGCGGAGTTTTGCCAGAACTTTGAAGAGGAGACTGGGCGGATCGAGCCTGGTTTGGATCCAATCAACTCTCCCGTGAAAGATGAAACTGCCATGAATCTGCTCCGTCTGGAATCTCGCATCGACAGTGCCGTGGACTACTTGGCTCGACTGAAGGTCGCCATGTCGCGGATTGACCCGGCACTTTGGCCAGAGGCTGAGCTCCAAAATGATATTGAGTCCCTGATGACTCGACTAAATGAAATCCCCGACCGAGTGCAGGAGTGGAAGAAGTCTGCTGCTCGGTGTGGCGCTGACATGGCTCTGTCGTTGGTTCGTGTCCACTGCAAGGAGGTGCGATAGGACAAACTGGCAGCAATCAAGGTCGCCAACACCCAGAAGCATGACTTCCGAACCTTTATGGAGACTTTCATCGCTGCAGCCACTCGAATAGCCGACGGCGTCGACCTGGATGAGTTCGTCAAGCCTGCCAGCCCTCCTCCCGCGGAGTGAACAAACTCTTATGTCCCACCTTAAATTTGCCTCGGAATGCCGAGTGGTTTTTGTAACTGTTAAACTTTTTCGGGCTGCATATCCGAGTACTTCGATCTGTGATTTGGAACCTTTGGAATTTACCCGAACTTGGTTTACCGTTGAATATCTTTATGAATCTCCTGCTGAGTGAACCCATTCTTCATTCGAGACAACTTCTGCATTCGCAGTGCAGCTCCGAAGGAGAGGGAAGCAGTCGACCTATGTCTTGTATTTGTGGCGAAGCTCCCCAGGAGAAGGCGGCGGTCGACCCATACCCTGTTACCGCAGAGTGGGACGGAGCGCACATTGTATTTGTGGATTGCTCTCCACTCGGTAGGATTTTTTCAAACTTAGGCGAGTGCCGGACTGCAGCTAAGTCTCTAAGTGAGAGAACTTAGGCGAGTGCTGGACTGCAGCTAAGCCCCCGAGTGGGAGGATTGCTCTCCACTCGGTAGGATTTTTTCAAACTTAGGCGAGTGCCGGACTGCAGCTAAGTCTCTAAGTGAGAGAACTTAGGCGAGTAGGACTGCAGCTAAGCCCCCGAGTGGGAGGATTGCTCTCCACTCGGTAGGATTTTTTCAAACTTAGGCGAGTGCCGGACTGCAGCTAAGTCTCTAAGTGAGAGAACTTAGGCGAGTGCTGGACTGCAGCTAAGCCCCCGAGTGGGAGGATTGCTCTCCACTCGGTAGGATTTTTTCAAACTTAGGCGAGTGCCGGACTGCAGCTAAGTCTCTAAGTGAGAGAACTTAGGCGAGTACTGGACTGCAGCTAAGCCCCCGAGTGGGAGGATTGCTCTCCACTCGGTAGGATTTTTTCAAACTTAGGCGAGTGCCGGACTGCAGCTAAGTCTCTAAGTGAGAGAACTTAGGCGAGTACTGGACTGCAGCTAAGCCCCCGAGTGGGAGGATTGCTCTCCACTCGGTAGGATTTTTTCAAACTTAGGCGAGTGCGACTGCAGCTAAGTCTCTAAGTGAGAGAACTTAGGCGAGTACTGGACTGCAGCTAAGCCCCCGAGTGGGAGGATTGCTCTCCACTCGGTAGGATTTTTTCAAACTTAGGCGAGTGCCGGACTGCAGCTAAGTCTCTAAGTGAGAGAACTTAGGCGAGTACTGGACTGCAGCTAAGCCCCCGAGTGGGAGGATTGCTCTCCACTCGGTAGGATTTTTTCAAACTTAGGCGAGTGCCGGACTGCAGCTAAGTCTCTAAGTGAGAGAACTTAGGCGAGTACTGGACTGCAGCTAAGCCCCCGAGTGGGAGGATTGCTCTCCACTCGGTAGGATTTTTTCAAACTTAGGCGAGTGCCGGACTGCAGCTAAGTCTCTAAGTGAGAGAACTTAGGCGAGTACAAGCCCCCGAGTGGGAGGCTGGCTCGCCACTCGGTAGGAAACTGTTTTTACAAACTTAGGCGAAGCGGATTCGCAGCTAAGCCACCCACTGGGGGATTTCTTACGCAAACAAAAAACAATAATAATCACTGGGAAAATTATAACGCTCTTGTCTTTGATAAATAAACTACAGGAGTTTTTCTTATTACATCTCATCCGAGTGAGAATTTAAGTATAAAAGGGGCGGAGTAGCTCCGCATTCCAGGCTCGTGGCTCATCAATCTGGCGATCGACATTGTAGAGGTGGTATGCTCCATTGTGGAGGACTCTGGTGACTATGAAGGGGCCTTCCCAGGTAGGAGCGAGCTTGTGTGGTTTCTGCTGATCCACTCGGAGGACTAAGTCTCCTTCTTGGAAGGCTCGGCTCTTCACGTTTCTGGCATGGAATCGACGCAAGTCTTGCTGATAGATGGTCGATCGAATCAAGGCCATTTCTCTTTCTTCTTCTAGGAGGTCGACTGCGTCCTGCCGGGCTTGTTCTGCTTCATCTTCTGAGTAGAGCTCGACTCTGGGAGCGTTCTGAAGCAGGTCACTCGGTAAGACTGCCTCGGCTCCATAGACCAGAAAGAATGGGGTTCTTCCGGTCGATCGATTCGGGGTTGTCCTCAATCCCCAAAGGACTGATGGAAGCTCGTCGACCCATGCACCTGCTGCGTGCTTGAGATCGCGCATCAATCGGGGTTTCAGTCCTTTGAGAATTAGGCTGTTTGCCCTTTCTGCTTGCCCATTCGACTGAGGGTGAGTGACCGAAGCATAGTCAACCTGAGTGCCCTGAGAGGCGCAAAAGGCCCTGAATTTGTCAGAATCGAAGTTTGACCCGTTGTCGGTGATGATGCTGTGCGGAACTCCATATCTGAATATCAACTCTCTAACGAAACTGATAGCGGTGCAAGCATCAAGATTCTTGATAGGCTTGGCCTCAATCCATTTGGTGAACTTGTCGACTGCTACCAGCACATGAGTGAAGCCGCTCCTGCCTGTTCTCAGTGGTCCAACCATGTCCAACCCCCAAACAGCGAAGGGCCAGACGAGTGGAATCGTTTTCAGGGCCGACGCGGGCTTGTGTGGCATGTTGGAGTAATACTGACATCCTTCACATTTGTCGACTATGTCTTTGGCCATCTCATTGGCTCTTGGCCAGTAGAACCCCGCTCGGTATGCTTTAGCCACAATGGTCCGAGAGGACGCATGATGGCCACAGGTCCCCGAGTGGATATCATTAAGGATCATCTAACCTTCTTCTGGTGTAATACACTTCTGGCCGACCCTTTATGACTGTAAAGGCCTTGTATCGACGGATGATCTGTCGAGCTTCTTCTTCATCTTCTGGGAGTTCTTTCCTTAGGATGTACGCGATGTACGGTTCTGTCCAGACGGGAGTGATAACCAGGACTTCCATGATCAAGTCGACCACAGCTGGCACTTCGACTTCAATCGGATCCGTGGCACTTTTTGGCTGCGGGGCCTCTTCAGTGAAGGGATCCTCCTAGACTGATGGTGTGTGGATGTGTTCCAGAAACACATTGCCGGGAATGGCTTCTCTTTTGGAACCTATTTTTGCCAGATCATCAGCTGCTTGATTTTTCAGTCGGGGTATGTGATGAAGCTCTAACCCCTCGAATTTCTTCTCCAGTTTTCTCACTGCATTGCAATAACCAGTCATGGCTGGACTTCTGACATCCCATTCCTTCATCACTTGATTGATCACCAAATCTGAGTCGCCATAGACCATGAGGCGACGGACGCCGAGTGAAATGGCCATGCGCAACCCATATAAAAGTGCTTCGTATTCTGCCTCGTTGTTAGAGGAATCAAAGTGGATTTGAAGAACATATCTGAGTTTATCTCCTCTGGGAGAGACCAACACCACTCCGGCTCCGGAACCATTTATCATCTCGGAACCGTCAAAGAACATGGTCCAATGCTCCGAGTGGACCTGAGTCGGCAGTTGCTGTTCAATCCACTCGGCGACGAAATCTGCGATTGCCTGGGACTTGATAGCTTTCTTTGCCTCAAACTTGATATCTAGAGGAAGGAGTTCAATCGCCCATTTTGCCACTCGACCAGTTGCGTCCCTGTTATGCAAGATCTTTGACAACGGAGCGTCGCTGACGACTGTAATGGAATGATCAGAGAAGTAGTGGGCAACTTTCTTTGTGGTCATATAAATCCCATATACGAGCTTCTGATAATGAGGATATCTTTGCTTCGATGGGGTCAAGACTTCAGAAATATAATACACTGGGCGCTGAACTTTGAAGGTTTTCCCTTCTTCTTCCCGCTCGACCGTGAGTACCGTACTGACGACTTGTCCTGTGGCTGCAATGTAAAGCAGCAAAGGCTCCTTGCTGATTGGGGCAGCAAGCACCGGCTGGGTGGAGAGCAGAGCTTTGAGTTCTGCGAACGCTGCGTCAGCTTCAGGAGTCCACTCGAACTTGTCAGACTTCTTCATCAATCGGTGAAGAGGTAATGCCTTTTACCGAGACGAGATATGAATCGACTTAGGGCGGCCAAGCAACCAGTAAGCTTATGAACATCGTGCACTTGCACAGGACTTTTCATTCGGAGTATAGTACCAACTTTTTCTGGATTGGCGTCGATTCCCCGCTCGGAAACGAGAAAACCGAGTAACTTTCCGCCAGGAACCCCGAATGTGCATTTTGATGGATTAAGCTTGATATCAAACCTTCTGAGGTTGGCAAAGGTTTCAGCAAGGTCAGTCAGCAGGTCAGAACCCTTCCGTGACTTGACCACAATATCATCCATGTACGCCTCCACATTCCGACTGATTTGGGTGAGCAAACACTTCTGAATCATCCTCATGAATGTGGCTCCGGCGTTCTTGAGGTCGAATGGCATGGTAACATAACAGAAGCACCCGAATGGAGTGATGAAAGCTGTTTTGATCTCGTCAGGTCCATACAGACGAATCTGGTGGTACCCGGAATAGGCGTCTAAAAAAGACAGTCGCTCACATCCCGCAGTCGAGTCGACTATCTGGTCGATGCGGGGGAGAGGAAAATGGTCTTTCGGGCAGGCCCAATTGATATGTTTAAAGTCAATGCACATGCGAAGTGACTTGTCCTTCTTGGGGACCATGACAACATTGGCGAGCCACTTGGAGTGGTAGATTTCTCGGATGAACTCTGCCGCTAAGAGCCGAGCTACCTCTTCGCCAATGGCCTTTCTCTTCTGGACGGCGGACCGTCGGAGATGTTCCTTGACAGGTTTTATTTTTGAGTCGACTCTCACGCGATGCTCAGCCAGCTCCCTGGGAACACATGGCATGTCAGAAGGCTTCCATGCGAAAATGTCCCAGTTCTCACGGAGGAACTGGATGAGCGCTTCTTCCTATTTGGAGTCGAGTGTTGTCGATATATGAGTCGGAGCAGCGCCGGGATCGGTCAGGTGGATGTGAGCTGTCTTCGTATCGCCAGTCGACTGAAAAGCCGATTCTGTGGCGGGCTTCTTGGATCGCAACAAATCACTCGGGTCTGCAGTCTTCTGGTATTCCTGCAACTCCACCACTGCCATCTGAGCATCAACGATCTTCGAACCTTTCTGAAAACATTCTTCCGCTTTTTTCCGATTGCCCGTAATAGTGATCACACCTTTGGGGCCAGGCATCTTCAATTTGAGATACACATAACATGGTCGGGCCATGAAGCGTGCATAAGCCGGCCTGCCCAAAATAGTGTGGTAGGCACTCTGGAAGTCTACAACTTCAAATGTCAACTTTTCTTTGCGGTAATTCTTGGAATCACCGAAAACCACATCAAGAGCAATCTGGCCGAGTGATTCAGCCTTCTTCCCAGGAATGACTCCATGGAAACTCATGTTGCTGGCACTGAGTCTGGACATCGGAATGCCCATCCCTTTCAACGTCTCAGCATATAATATGTTCAAACCACTGCCACCATCCATCAAGACTTTGGTCAGTCGAGTGCCTTCAACCATTGGGTCGACCACCAGAGCTTGCCTCCCAGGGGTGGCAATATGCGTTGGGTGATCGGACTGGTCGAACGTGATGGCAGTCTGAGACCATTTCAAATAACTCGGTGTTGCCGGAGCAACCATATTCACCTCTCGGTTGATGACTTTCAGTCGACTTTTGCTCTCAACATCAGCAAAAATCATCAGGGTGGAATTGACTTGGGGGTATCCATCGTCGCTATCTTCTTTGTCCTCAATTTTGTTTGACTCCTTTTCTTTATATTTGGGCTGCTTGCCCTGAAACTGCTGGATCAAGAGTCGACACTGTCGAGTGGTATGTTTTGGGTAAATGAAATTACCCTCTTCATCTTTCTTTGTGTGGACGAGGCATGGCAAGTATAACACATCATTTCCGTCCTGGTCTTTAACCTTTTTAGGGTTCCAAGGCCCTTTAGGTTTCCCTTTAAACTTTCCTTGGGTTAAAGCCAAGGCTTCCCCGGGAGCCGCTGGCTCGGCTTTCCGCTTCTGCTTCCGATTGGAATTGCCCCCGGGTTCTTAGGCGACTGACTTGAGTTTTCCACTCCTGAGCCGATCTTCATCTTCGCCATTAGCGTACTTGGTGGCAATCTCCATCATCCGATTCAGGGACATAAGTTCGACCGAATTTCAAATTCAGTTCTCTGTACTTGACGCCTTCCTTGAAGGCACAAACTGCTTGGTGGTCAGGCACATTCTCCACCGAGTGATGTAACGTGATCCACCTCTGAATGTAATCCCTCAAAGTTTCATTTGGCTTCTGTACACAAGACCGCAGTTCCGTCAGTCCTGCTGGCCGCTTGCACGTACCTTCAAATGTGGTGACGAACACTCGGGAGAGATCCTCCAAGTGTAAATGCTTCTAGGTGCTAACTGGTTCAACCACGCTCTAGCCGAGCCCTCCAACATGAGAGGGAGGTGCTTCATGGCCACTTCATCATTGCCGCCACCGATCTGGACGGCCACTCGGTAATCTCCAAGCCAAGTATCGGGCTTGGACTCGCCAGTGAACTTACTTACTCCAGTCGCCAACCTGAAGTTGGGAGGAATCACAGCGGCCCTGATGGCCCTACTAAAGCATTCTGGCCCCGAAACATGCACTCTGCTGCTGGTAGGTGCATCACTGTCGTGACCTTCTCGGTGAGCCCTGTTCCTGTCGACCAAACCCTGGACGAGAATGGATCTCGTGTCAAAGCCTGGCCCTCTGGGGTTGAATGGAATCCTTCACCCACCACTATGAGGGCGCCTGTCATCCTGCTGGCGAGGCACATACGACCCGCTCCTCGGGGGAGGCGTGGGCACTCAACGTCGACCGTCACGATCGACTCGGTGATCATACTGCTCATGGTTCCCATACTGGTCACGCCGGTCTCCATGTCCCTCACGCCTCGGGGGCGATCTCGGGCTGTGAGCCGACTGGACTGTGTCCGCGGCAACGGATCTGCTGTGAATCCTGTTCCGCGACTGAGAAATGGCGGAATTCTGATCTCCTGCTGCCCTGAGTAATGCTCTGATCTGCAGCAAGCCTCTGCTAGCCTCCGACTGGGAAGGCTGAATCGACTCTGCTATGCGAGCTGCAGCTGCTAAATTCTGAATCGGAGTTCGATATACCTGCGGGGGCGGGGGAAGAGCTGACGTCGACTGGATTCAGGAATCCGTTGTCGCGCATGCTCGTCGAGTGCTCGCTGGAGGTTCTCCAGTCGAGTGCGCTTGGCTAAGTTTGCCAGGCGCGCGTCCTCCAAGGCGCGAGCCTCGGGGGTCTCTCCAACGATAGGAGTGTGCAGTGCATCCATGTTCCGGCGGCGAAGTTCTTCTCTCTGCAGCGATGTGAGAGGCTCGGGAAGATACTCCTCATGGAGACGCGATGGGTCGCCTCCACCCACGCCTCCGTCGGTACGGGGAAAACCGGGAGGACTGGGCGGTCCATCGACCATCAGAACCTCCGCCGCCGGATCGCTGCTGTCGCACTCGGATGCAGTCTCTGCGGAGCCAGTCGAACAGGTCGTAGAGGGATTCGTCGGGCTCGATCGCCGCGACCTAGGGGGTGGCCGACTGATGCGCCACCGCGTGCCTCACCCACCGCTGAAGTCTCGACCGACCGGAATGCTTGCACCGGCGGGAAACGAGGAGTGAGGACAACACAGGAGCCGACCGATAGGGGGTCGACGGTTGCCGCAGGAGAACACCACGGACGCACGCGCTAAAGTGCGTTGCCCCGCGAGCAGGGAGTGCGTCCACGTCGAGCGGAGCCTCCTGGAGCCAAGCAGAGTCGTCGACAATGAACGTGAGCGTGCCGAGACGGATCTCGCGGCCCTCCACCGAAACTCTGCCGAAAACCATGATGATTCGGGTCAGAAAAAAGTCGCAACTTCTCCAACAAACGCTAAAACACCGACCCCACGGTGGGCGCCAACTGTCGTGGTTCTAAGTCTGACAGTAGTGTAGGGGGGTAAGTATGGAGAGGCAAGATCTTAGCTGTGGAGAAGTTGTAAGCACGCAAGGTTTACGAGTTCAGGCCCTTCTCGGAGGAAGTAATAGCCCTATGTCTCAGAGCCCGGAGGCGGTCGACTGGATTATATGAATATGGGTTACAGAGGTGCGAACCCTTGTCTCGGAGGAGGGGGTGGCTTATATAGAGTGCGCCAGGACCCCGGCCAGCCCATGTTATAAAGGGTTCAATGTATATTAAGGCAGAGCGTTACTGGTAACGCTAGTAATAAAGTGCTATGATGACCATAAAAGCTACTTAATGACCGACCGTTAGCGTGTGGAGTGACTTCAGGTCTCCTGGCCGTCGAGTGGTTGGATCTTGGTCGAGTGATTGTTTCTTGGTCGAGCGTTTTCGAGTCTGTCGAGTGGAACACCTCCAAGTCGATTGAAAGGTGGTTTCTTCTAGAGATGTCCTTGGGTACGGCAGTTAGGACAGGTCCATGACCCTACCCTAGGTACATAGCTTCATCAACTCTCTCATGAGCATAATGAGACCTAGCCGCAAACAGCATGTAGGGCTATTACCGGATGATGTTTCCCGGGGCCCGAAGCTGTCTAAATCCTTGTCTTGTGTGTTGCGTCTCTAGTCCCGATCAACCCCTTCAAGCTATCACGTAGATGCTTTGGCCTCGCGATTAAGTCCTGACACTAAGGACATCTGTCATGACAATTCCACGACAGTTGGCGCCCACCGTGGGGCCAGACGCACGGTGGTGTTGAGTTCTTGGAGGGATCTTTTCTAGGGTTTGAGAAGTTCGCAATTTTCCGGTTCAACTAAAGCCGGCGTGGAAGATTCACATCAATGTCAAGTTCGTTAGATCCAAAGTGGGGGAGTTTCCGTTTGGTTCAGCAAGGATTCATCGGATCTGATGGGTGCAAATCGCAGATACGTACAAGGGCAAATTTCCAATCGAGTTATCGGATCAGACGAGGGATCGGGCACTATTTGGAAATTGATTAGCCCCCACGGCGGCTCTCCACGTCCGAGTCCGGGTCCGCCTCCACTTGCGAGCCAGCCTGCTGCGTCAAATCACCGGGTCGTCTCTCTTGGTTCCCTCTGGGCTGCCCCCGTGATGAGCCGACCTGTTGACCAGCGAGGCTCGCGTCATTTTTTCTACTGCGGCCCCACGCGTCCACCGGACCAGTCTCGGGAGGATGGTTGACTGACAGGATATTTTCTGGGGTTAAAGTGGAACTCAGCCATATTGCAAAATTATATATGAACACTACTTATGAGCAATCCGTCATCCGAACAAATCAGGTGATATTCGTCTAAAGTTTATTTTTCTTAACACATATTGTTTTTATCAAAGAACAATTACTTGGTCTTGTAATATTTTTGCAGGACCATTATGAAAAGGTGTCGCCTAAGGGGGTGCATCAACATCACTTTTTGCATTGGTGTTTGTCCGTGCTAGGATGCTCGACGGATATACGTGCAAGTCATCGCCCCGATGTTCGGATTACATCCGTCCGCACCTGTTGCCGATGGCTCAATGGGCAGGCGCACAAATTGCTGCCACTACAGTTTGATTAAGCTTCAAACAACCAGTTGGAGGGAACCATTGGCCGAGTTGCTGACACGGCTCATATGGGATCATTTATAACCCGCCGCAGTCACCTCAACCTTCTGTGGATTCACATCGCATTATCAACGCCAATGATATACACCTTCTGCTATGGTCAAATATGGAGAATCTCAAGCCAACTCTTTGAGTCATCTTGAGACTCGGGGGCTACAATGGTATGGCTCGGCAAAATTAGCCGGTTTCAATGAATTCAAGAACTCCGGGTCATTGAAGGGAAGATAACCCGGCCCCGGAGGCTACTCTTTGTTGGCGAATATTTAAAGGCTGTCAGAAAAATTTCCGGCTCAAAATGAAGATTCCAGTTTAAAATATAGCTCAAGAGACATCTCTCTCCCGCAAAGCTTTGAAGCTATCAAATCCGGTTCAAAATCCGGCTCAAGGTAAATTTGTCTTTCACAAAGTTTTGAAGTTTTTAAATCTGGTTTAAAGTTCCGGATTCAAAAAGATTTAAATCTCTCGCAAGTTCGAGTTCTCGGAAAAATTAAAGGTTGCCAAAAGAACTTGCTGCCATGATGCGCGGTTCAAACTTGGATACCCTGCCTTACGGCTTATCTTATTATGATCACTTGGGGGCTTCCTGCTCATCGAGCATAGCTATCAATACCCTCTTGACCGGTGCAATGCCAAAATTTATATGGTCACTTGGGGGCTTCCTGTTCAAACATAGGTCGTATTCGAACCAAAGAGAACATAGCTGTCGATACCCTTTTGATTGGCAAACTACCGAACCTACTTGGGGGCTTCTTGATCGTATCCGAATCATAGCTCAACCCCTTTGGGAATCGACGTGGATCGTATTGGAATCAACGTCGTTAAACAACTCTCAAGGTCATTTGGGGGCTTCCTGTTCAAACATAGGTCGTATTCGAACCAAAGAGAACATAGCTGTCGATACCCTCTTGATCGGCATCGCCAAAGCCACTGGGGGCTATATGATCGTATTCGAATCTTAGCTTAACCCCTTTGGAATGGTTTACTGATCATATCCGAATCAGAAGCCTCAAAAAGTTTTATTCTGTCTCTGGTAAAGTTTATTGCAACCACAATTACTTAACTTGAGACCTTTTTGGGATTATATCTCAAATATATATAAGTGTTTTATGCTTAACCCGGCTTGACTTTTGACTATAAGTCGCCAGTTTATGACAATCATCATCTATGTGGAAGCATTGGCTTCTAAGGATTGGGTTATCACCCTTACTGCACAGGTTATGTAAGCCGGCAGTACAAATTCAATATCACAGTAGTTATATGTGAGATATTATGACCCGCCCTGGTTTTGACGCTAAGTCGCCAGGGCATATGTTGTTTAAACTCTCTGCAGGATTTGCAGAAATATGACATGTAAATGATTAAGTTCAAGCTCATTACCAAAGTTGATGCTTCAAAATGATTATCCGTTCTGGATTTTTCTCAAAAGGCTATAAGCCGTCGGGTCATGAAAATTCTGGTTTACAATGAAGGCGTATTGAATCGCCATCGGCCAAGAGCCGTCGGGTATTTAAACTCCGGATTTACTTGTCAACAGATAAGGTATTTGAATTCTTTAAATAGCCAACATGGCTGGATTTTCAATGATGATATTGAATGATTGAGGTTTTCATACCGGATTATATTATTCAAATTTTGAATAGCCAACATGGCTGGATTTCTATTATGATTATCAATAACCAGTATTATGATTGAGGTTTTCAAAGTCGCTTTAGCGCCACAGCTATTATCTTTATCAATGGGCATGATTTATTTTACAATGGAGGAAATAGTCCCGAGTCGCTGCAGGCTTACGACCCGGCACTTGGGGGCTACATTATTCAAGTTGAGGTTACATCAAATATGCAAGTCTCATGTCGCTGCAAGCATGCACCATGACACTTGGGGGCTAATGCAAAGTCATTTTTATTGGCCTTATTGAAGACCCGACTCATCCCATTGTAATGAGCCGGCCCTTGGGGGCTACCAATTGCTCCTGTTAAAATTCAAGATACACAAGCCTTATTCCATTATATATTGAAGGATCCACTGCTCAGTTGGTAAAGCATAAAACTCTTAACCTTGTGGATGTGGGTTCAAGCCCCAGGATGGGGGTTACATCATATGATATTATTTTCAATGAAAAGTCCCAGCTTAGTATTATCTTACTAAGCCGGCCCTTGGGGGCTACACGTTACTGCTCAAATTTACATCATCATATTTACAAAGTCCCTGCTCATTATTACATAATGACCCGACACTTGGGGACTAATGCATATTGCTCTTTGCTTAAGACAATTCTAGGATGACCCGGCTACACTACTATGACTATAGCCGACTCATGGGGGCTACACAACTGGATTTCATTTAAAGCCATGGTGATAAGTCCCGGCTTATTCATGCTGATTAAACCGGCCCTTGGGGGCTACAGGTATTATGGATATAAGGGAGAAATATCTTTAAATTTTCAGTTTGAGTAAATCAGATTGACCCGGTGTCTACAAAAATCATAAACCGGCGTCGGCGACAATTATGACTCGGCATCATCTATTTATAACCCGGCAATTTTGAGCATTGAAGGCCGACTCAAATGGATGCTTTATTTACAATATTTCTTCTACAAGCAAATTGACTACGAAGTTGGTCCATTGACCCGGATTTTCCAGAAGGAGGAGATGACAAGGACTTAAGGATGATCAAAGTGCCGGCTTACAAGAATATTTAACCCGGAGTGCAACCTGTCACTTTGTTCTTGTGTTTATGTTGCAGATCAGTTTAACATGGATAAATCCAAATTAAACTTGGGGGCTAATATCGGGGATATACCCCGCGGTATGACCCGGCCAGATGTATAACCCGGCCGGACTTGGCCGATCTTGATGTTACATAGTATTTGTGTGTGTGTGTGTGCATTTACACTCACCCAACAACTCAAAAATACCTACAAAATAAAATAAAATAAAATAAACGAACTAATAAATAAAAACAAACCAAAAAGGGGAAAACACATAAAAATAGAAGAACATAAGACATAACAAAGGGAAAGAGGGATGGGCAGGGCGGTACAGGTGATGGGCTTCAGCCCAGTGGCAACTTGACGGGCACAAATATGTGGTCAGTAAAAAAATGCAACCAGCTCACAAAGTAGTCCAAGAAAACAGAACGAATCTCAGAGCAAGAATCAATGGGCAAGAAATCGACTGAACAAATTTAAAATTAAGGCGACTTACATATAGCTAAGGTGCAAAACTATATTAAACAAATTGTCCAAAATTAAGAAAAAACAATTGAAAAGCTTGAAAGAAAATATTATATGTCGGTCATTTGATAAGCGGATAGACAGGTAAATCAAGATCTAATTTGGACAACACACACCAAGGGAGAGTTCATGCGTGTACCGGACATAGAGCATGAAGCCCCCCCCCCCGCCGGCACACACACGCACATACCTAGTGGGGCTTACACATAGAGAGAGTTCAGAAATTTCCTATTTTGAATGGTACGGAAGTTTTGAATTTGAAAAGTTCTAAATTTTATTAAATGTGAATTGAGAGCTTCTGAAAGTTTCAAATTTTCCAAAAGTTCAAAGTTCTAACAGTTTGCCCTAGAATTCTCAAAATTTCAAACTATAACTTCTGGAAGTGACCAAAAAGGAAAATTTAACCTAGAGTTATCAATTGACGGGACTTGTGGTATGAGCACCAAGGGACCACTTGAGACAATGGGCTGAAGGCACAGTAGAGGCACAAAAGGGGAAAAGGACATATCATGCATATATAAGATAATAGATTATCATTACTAAGATATTTCTCAACATGCAAACATACTACATTAATGTACAACCATGCATCGGGAAAAAGCTCACTTAACATGTTAAAAATGATTATACCACTTATATTCAATAATTATTTTATAACTACATGTAATCAAATACAATAAATCATATGTATTTTTAGTTTTAATTCTCATATTGTTAATCCCAAATATTCATGTTTATACAATTAAATATTATTGAAATATATTGTACCCAATTCTGGAAGCAATACATGTTGGTTGGCCAATACAACATCCTCCCACATGACACTGGCTGCAGCCCCCCATTGATGGCATCAAAGCGAGGAGAAGGGCCCTGGTCCGCATTGATGTGCGATAAAGACTTGCAGTTGAGAAGGCTCGGGCCTAGCCTATTTCACCATTGTATCGGGTCCATATGTGTAGTGAACTCGGCATGAAGGGACACTCCTCGATGTAGCGATGTTGACGTTTATGGCGTTGTTGCTCCACACTGCTCTCCACTCGCTACCCAAACAAACATTCACACCTGACCTTTCCTGCATCGTGGCCATGTTTAAGTGTGACCAATATGAACAATCACTTGTCATGATTCAGGATAGTTATCTCTGTTTGTTAGTTTGTCCGTTACTTCTTAGTGTTCCCATATGTATTCTTATTCGTGTTAATGCCCTTTGGGGATAATTTATAAAATGAATATTTATTATTTATTATGTGTTTTCCATAACTTGCTTAACTTTCTGGTTGTAGACTTGTAGTTGGCCTTTCCGCCAAGAGAGCAACGGGTTATCTAGTTGTGATTAAAACTTGGTCATAAGGATACCTATTCGACTGGATACTTTTTCAAACCGTTGCAAGAAAGACTACGGCCTTGATGCTGATAATGAGGTTTACATATGCATTGGGGACATAGTAAAATTTACTATACTCGTCATCAGCATATCCTATATACCTAAGAGATTTATCCCCGCTGTCGGGGATATACCCCGCGGTATGACCCGGCCAGATGTATAACCCGGCCGGACTTGGCGACTCACTAATGACCCGCCCTGACTGGACGACTCACTAAGTGACCCACCCGAGCCTGGCGACTTATGGGTGACCTGGCAAGAGGATCAAAGGAGCGACAAGACCCGGGGGCCCAAGAGGCTCAAGGCCCAGAAGGCCGGCTACGTTATGGTAGGCCGGCTTAAGAGGAAAGGCGTGAGGAATATCTCCTTTACGAGGAAGCAAGACCCGGACTTGTAATCAACTTGTAAGAGAAGATAGACTAATCCTAGTCCTACTAGGACTCCACATGTAACCCGCCCCTCTAACTTATATAAGGAGGGGCAGGGCTCCCCAAAGAGGGACATGGAAGAAGAAACAATCTCTAGGGCTAGACACAAAGAGCCGGCTTACCGGCGACTCTCTCATGAGCATAATGAGACCTAGCCACAAACAGCATGTAGGGCTATTACCGAATGATGTTTCCGGGGGCCGAAGCTGTCTAAATCCTTGTCTTGTGTGTTGTGTCTCTAGTCCCGATCAACCCCTTCAAGCTATCACATAGATGCGTTGGCCTCGCGATTAAGTCCTGACAGTAAGGACATCTGCCGTGACAATTCCACGACACCCGCTATCTTATTTATCTTGACATGCAACCTATCCACATCATCAAGTAGGTCCACCAAATAATGGATTCCCACTAACTCACTTATCTTGACATGCAACTATGCCAACTCACCATGCCCCACTAATTTAATAATCTCAACATGTAACTATCCCAACTCAACATGTCATTATGCATGGAAAACTCACATTAGCATGCATCATGCATGCTACTCATATTCAACAAATATATAATAATATATTGTATGTACTTTAGTTTATATTCTCATATTGCTAATACAAAAACTAAAGTTGCATACTTTCAAATCATATAGAAATAACCGCATCCAATTCCTGGAGTAACGCGCGGGGTATGATCTCTAGTTTATCTCTGTCTATCCTCATAATTCACTTTAGAATTTAGTAACATATTACTACACTCTATCCATTTGCAAAAACACCCTTTTGTATCATGTTTGTGGCAGGAAGGGTGGCCATTCAAGAGAACAATAGTTGTTCGATGTAATAAATAGCAAGCAGCAGGGAAGTACAAGCAGGACGTAGAGTTTTACCTCTTCGAGAGGGCCCGGACCTGGGTAAAATTGTGTCCCTTTTACTTCCTGTTAACATCGTGCCCAGATCACCAGCTCAGAACCCCCTATCCCAGATCCGCCGATTTTAGCATCGATGGTGTGAACTTACAATTGGGGCCAAAAAAGGATCAAGAGCCTAGTTGTGAGTCGATGTTCTTCTTGCAACTGGGATAAAAAGGGAGCAAGCATAGTTGTGCGTCGATGGTTGACTTGAAACTAGGATAAAAAGAGTGAGCCCCTAGTTGTGACTCGATGGTGGACTTGCAACTATGGCGGAAAAAGAGTCAGGCCTAGTTGTAAGTCCACCTCAACTTGCAACTAATGCAAAAAAAATGACTCGGGCCAAATTGTGATACAAAAGGAACACCGAGCCCAGTTGTGATTCAAAGTTAGACTTGCAATTGGATACAAAAAAGGCTGGGCCCAGTTGCAAGTTAATAATGGACATGCAATTATGACAAAAAAAATGATTGATCCCAGTTGTAAATTGAGGATGGAGTTGCAATCGGGGCTAGAAAAGAGGGTCACACAAAGAACGGTGTCGCCACTAGTGGAAGACAAAGGGAAAATAAAGAGAGGAGGAATGAGTTGAGGCAAACTAGCAGCAGGATGAAGGGTGATAAAAGAGGTAGTGAGCCTTGTCTTTTCTGTTTCTACAAAGCAGACCAATTCAAACAACAACAAAACTCATGAAAATGTCCGCAAAAACATAACAGACACAGGACAAAAGAAGGGCCTAACAAAAACAGACCGACAAACTGGACAACTTTTGACGCGCGTGTCCAGATGGCAATGGGTACCCGCTACCCGCGAACCCGGCAGGTAAAAACTGTGACGCCCCCGATTCAATCGTACACTAATCATACATGCAAACGTGTACGATCAAGATCAGAGACTCACGGGAAGATATCACAACACAACTCTACAAATAAAATAAGTCATACAAGCATCATATTACAAGCCAGGGGCCTCGAGGGCTCGAATACAAGAGCTCGATCATAGACGAGTCAGCGGAAGCAACAATATCTGAGTACAGACATAAGTTAAACAAGTTTTCCTTAAGAAGGCTAGCACAAACTGGGATACAGATCGAAAGAGGCGCAGGCCTCCTGCCTGGGATCCTCCTAAACTACTCCTAGTCGTCGTCAGCGGGCTGCGCGTAGTAGTAGGCACCTCTCGAGTAGTAGTAGTCGTCATCAACAGTGGCATCTGGCTCCTGGGCTCCATCGTCTGGTTGCAGCAATCGGATATAGGAAAGGGGAAAAGGGGAAGAAAAGCAACCGTGAGTACTCATCCAAAGTACTCGCAAGCAAGGACCTACATTACATATGTATGCATTGGTATCAGAAGGATTAAGGGGATCATATGTGGACTGAACTGCGGAATGCCGGAATAAGAGGGGGATAGCTAGTCCAATCGAAGACTACGCTTCTGGTAACCTCCATCTTGCAGTAGGAGAAGAGAGTAGATGGTAAGTTCACCAAGTAACATCGCATAGCATAATCCTAACCGATGATCCTCCCCTTCTCGCCCTGTGAGAGAGCGATCACCGGTTGTATCTGGCACTTGGAAGGGTGTGTTTTATTAAGTATCTGGTTCTAGTTGTCATAAGGTCAAGGTACAACTCCGGGTCGTCCTTTTACCGAGGGACACGGCTAGTCGAATAGATCAACTTCCCTGCAGGGGTGCACCACATAACCCAACACGCTCGATCCCATTTGGTCGGACATACTTTCCTGGGTCATGCCCGGCCTCGGAAGATCAACACGTCGCAGCCCTACCTAGGCACAACAGAGAGGTCAGCACGCCGGTCTAAATCCTATGGCGCAGGGGTCTGGGCCCATCGCCCATTGCACACCTGCACGTTGCGTACGCGGCCGGAGAGCAGACCTAGCAACCTCCATTACAAAGGAAGTTGAGTTACGCGGTCCAACCCGGCGCGCGCCGCTCAGTCACTGACGTCACGAAGGCTTCGGCTGATACCACGACGTCGAGTGCCCATAACTGTCCCCGCGTAGATGGTTAGTGCGTATAGGCCAGTAGCCAGACTCAGATCAAATACCAAGATCTCATTAAGCGTGTTATTCTGAAATAACCACGGACGCCGACCAGGGCCAGGCCCACCTCTCTCCTAGGTGGTCTCAACCTGCCCTGTCGCTCCGCCATAAAGTAACAGTCGGGGGCCTTCAGGAATTCAGGCCCACCTCTACCGGGATGGAGCCACCTGCCCCTTCAGCCCCCAACATCGGAATCACTCGCGGGTACTCCTACGAGCCAACCCGACTTTAATCACCACAAGTATCATATATTATGTATAAGCATATACCCATGACCACCTCCCAAGTGATCACGCCCTGATAGTATAGCATGGCAGACAGACAAGAATGTAGGGCCACTGATGGTAAACTAGCATCCTATACTAAGCATTTAGGATTGCAGGTAAGGTATCAACAGATGGAGCAACAATGACAGGCTATGCAACAGAATAGGATTAACGGAAAGCAGTAACATGCTACACTACTCTAATGCAAGCAGTAGAGAGAAGAGTAGGCGATATCTGGTGATCAAAGGGGGAGGGCTTGCCTGGTTGCTCTGGCAAGAGAGAGTGGTCGTCAACACCGTAGTCGAACTGGGGGTCGCCGGCAGTCTCGGGGTCTACCGGAAAGAAGTAACGGAGGGGGGACACAATAAATAACAGAGCAATCAAAGCATCACAAAGTGTAACATGGCAATAAGCGGTGCTAGGGGTGACCTAACGCAGTATGAGGTGATACCGGTGAAGGGGGGAAACATCCGGGAAAATATCCCCGGTGTTTCGCGTTTTCGGACAGATGAACCAGAGGGGGAAAGTTGCGTGTTCGCTATGCTAGAAATGCGTGGTAGACGAACGAGCTGCGTATCCGAATTCGTCTCATCGTTCTGAGCAACTTTCATGTACAAAGTTTTTTCATCGGAGTTACGGTTAATTTTCTATGATTTTCCAAAGTTTTAAGTATTTTTTGAAATTTCTGAATTTATTATATTTAGTTTAATCCAAAGACCAAGTCAATTTGACTGGTCAAAAGGGCATGTGTGGCCCACATGTCATTGACTATTTATCTAAACAATTAAATAAATCTAATTTATTTAATGAAAGCCTACATGTCATCTACTACTAGACTAACTTAGCACTAATTAAGACCTACTAGTAGTACTAATCTAAGTAGGGCCAGTCATTCAGCCGGCCACACGCACGGCGCGCACACACACGGACACACACGCACATCACACACACTCACGCACACACACCACATAGCTAGGAGTTAATTCTGTTATCTGAACATAGCATTTTGCGATTTTTATATGATTTAATCTAGGCATCGAAGGGATTTGGTTCAATGGGATAAAATGGAGTTTGTCAAGTATACTACCTTCTTATATTTTTTTTAGTCCTGTTAACAATTGTTTTGCCGGAGTTTAGGAGCCGTCGAGAGAGTTACTCATCATAGAATTAGAAAAGCTAGCTAGCGCGCTACAGTAACTAGCAGTTCAGTAAGCAGCGGCAGTAGCAACGGAGTAGCAAAGAGCAGCAGTAGTGGTTATGAGCAGCAAGCAGCAACGGCAGCGCGGGCGCGAGGCCCTTACGAGGCAGCGCCGGCGAGTGGTGGTGGCCGGATGCTGGCGCGCAGTGGGCGAGACTCGGCGGCGGGGGCAGGCGGAGGCGAGGCGCATGCGGCTGTAGCGGGTGGGCGTGGCGCTAGGCAGCAGTAGGCGGTCGCAGCAGCAGCGCAGCAGTAGAGCAAAGTAGCAGCGAGCATCGGGCGCCGGCAAGCACGCGCACAACGCGCGGCCATGGACGTGCAGGCACGCCGGTACAGAGCAGTGGGTCAGGGGAGCGGCCAAGGGGAACGCGGGTGCGCGCGGAGGCGCTGTCGTTGGCGCATGTAGGCGATGCTGTGGGCGCGACGACAGGTCGGGGAGCGCGTCGACAGGGGCTATGTCCGGCGGCGGCTACGGGTGGTGTTCGGCAACAGGAATAGAGGAGAAAAGGGGGAAGGGATGCGCGGCTCACCGGGAGCCTGTAGGTGTGCACCAGTGGGATCAGGGAGGGCTCGTGGTGGCCGGAGTTGGAGAAGATCGACGGCGAACGGCGATGGTGATCCAAGGAAGAAGACGAAGTAGGCGACGGCGCGATGCAAGGCCCTGGGCTCGATCCAGTGGTGAGGGAGAAGAAGGAGACGGCGGCGAAGCTCCAGGACGTGGTGGCGCAGCGCAGGGATGCAGCCAACCACGGGGACGACGACGACAAGGCGACGACCGCGCGCGGTGAGATGCGGGATCGTGCAAACGAGGGCGTGAGGAGAGGGAGGAAGGGGAACGGGGTGGCCTAGGGTTTTCGTGGAGAGAGGGGCGCCGGTTAAGTAGGCGCCAGGGGGTGGCGGATGGGCGCCACGGCGACGCCCTCTGCCGTGGCGGCCATCGCCGGTGCCCACGTCCTCCCCTGGTGAACAGAGGAGGGAGGGAGGTGGCACTGGTGGGCTGGCCTGGTTTGGTCAGTGAGGCCAGCTGGGCCATTTGGCCCGGGAGGAAAGGGGTTTTCTTTTTTTTACTTTAATTTTTGTTAGTGATTTGTTTTTCTTCTTATTTATTTATTTACACCCTAAATTAATTTAATTAAAATGCTAACCTGGTTTCTAAATTAGTATTTACTGTTTATACCTCTGCCACAAAAAGCTTGGTACTCAAATAAATTAGTTTGTTATTTTAGAAATTATAAAAGGCATTTACATAATTGTTTAAGACACTGTTTTAAACATTTTAATGCATTTAAACCTTTTATAAAAGTTTGTTTTCACCACCAATAATACTTATGAATTATTTGCCATAGCTTGCACATTTTAGTTTTAACATTAGAAAACTTTTATTTTTTGAATTTAATTTAAATTTGAATTCGAACCAATTAGAATCTAAGCGAGATTAGCACAATAACAATGGTGACGTGTCATCATTAGCACATGATTACTGTAGCTTAAATATCCGGGCGTCACAAAAACCCTATTAGGGTAAGGGTTTGGGAAAGAAAATTACACATGGATTTATAAATGGGAAAAAAACTATACCCATCGGGTAAGCCGGGTACGGGTATGGGACGGCAATACCCATACCCGCATACCCGCGTACCCGTATACTTATTCATTATGCCATGTAGGCCCTAAATGTCAGTCACTAAAAACATCAAAACCCTAACTGAACCCAGTCGAGGCGGCAGCCAGCAGCCCAGCGCCCAGGCCCAGCAGTCCACTCCCCGTCGATCCCACCTCCCAAATCCCTCCCTGAGACCCCAACCCACCCTCGCGCCATCACTCCAGAAACCCCACCTCTGTCTCTCGCCACAAACCCTAGAGGGGAGGAGCCACAGGTCGTCGCCGCCGGCCGCCGCCGCTGCCTGCAGCGACGTGACCGGCCACCTCCCTCCTCTCCTCCTCTCCTCCCTCTACCTCCTCTCCTCGACGCGAGACCTGCAGAACCTCCTACCGCCATCTCCCTCCACGTCCTGGCACCTCCTGCCGCCATGGCGCCCGACCAGGAGGACGCCAAGGAGGCGCTTCACTCCAGCATGGATGCAACTCCGGTGGACGGGGATGGATTTGAAGAAGGCACCGGCAGTGGGTCTCGTGCGCCGACGCCTTCTCCTACCTCCAAGCCTGTCCGTCTTCAGCCACCATCAACGAGGCAAGTTCCTGGGCGCAGCTCCACTGCTCCTGGTTGCAAGGTGGGGCGTGGCCGTGGTCGTGGCCGTGGTGGTGCTACACCTGCGACGGCGGCGAGAAGGGCAGCAAAGCATCCAAATCGGTGAAGAGTTTCACCTTTTTTTAATGTGTTGATTAGATCTGTCGTTGAATGATTGAATGTGTTCATTAGATTTAGCCGATTTGTTAATGCATGCTTGAGTATGTTGAATAGTTAATTGATCTGTTGTTGAATGTGCTCATTACATTAATTGATGTGTTAATGAATTGGAAAAGAAAGGAAGATTTTTGAATGCTTGCTGTTAATGCTTGCCATCTAGTGAATAGAAACAAGAAGAAAGAAGGAAGTTGTTAATGATCTTCCTCCAAGTGAATACAAGAAGAAATAATATTAATGAATGCTTGTTGTTAATGTTTGACATCTAGTGAATACAAACAAGAATAAATAAGAAAGTTGTTAATGTTCTGCCATCTAGTGAATGCTTGCTGTTATACACTTCTGATTTTTTAAATTAACTAATGTGTATCATACTTGTTGTGTGGTGATACAAACACTGGCCAAGTAGATGTGTCCATGCATGACACGAGTCACACAACAAGACCAATGGATGAAGATGGAGATCATGTTATTGTTTCAGATGATGAAGAAGAGGATGACGTGGAAGAGGTGGAGGTGCTACCTTCTAAGCGCAAGCTCACATCTAAGGTTTGGTTGGAAATGAAGAAGATGAGGATCGTCACAAGGTACTTACCGCGGGATCGAGGAATGGAACTAAGCATCTTCGTTTGCATCTTGATATTTGCACTCTTAAGAAGTTGAAGACCAAGGGCGGTAAAACTTTGAGTGAATCCTCATTGAAGGTGAGTGCCGAAGAGAATGGGAAAGTGAGCATGGAGAGCTATACTTTTGATCAAGATTATGCTAGAGTTGAGCTTGGCAACATGTTGGTGTTGCATGATTATCCCTTGTCTATGGTAGACCATGTTGGTTTTAGGAGATTTGTTGCTGCCCTTCAGCCGTTATTCAAGCTTCATACAAGAAATACTATCTGGTAAATATGCTATGTATTTATTTCCTTCTTTTTACTTCTTCATGTTTCTTCTTTGCCATTACTAAATAACACGAATCTGTCTATTTTCTTTTGTTTTGTAGATATGATATTGTGGGAAGATACAAAATGGAAAGGAAGAAGGCCATCGAGTACATGAGTATGATCCAATCAAGGGTTGCTGTCACCACTGATATGTGGACCTCTGACAGCCAAAAGAAGGGATATATGGCTATCACAACCCATTTCATTGATGAGTCGTGGAGGCTAAGGAACATTCTCATGAGGTATATTGTAGTGAAAGCATTAAATATTGTGTTGTGCCTATTTTCAGCTTTTGCCAACTCTCAAACTGTGTGTATGTGTGCATATTGTAGGTTTATTTATGTTCATGCATCACATAATGCGGCTGCTATAGCTGGGATGCTTCATGAGTCGTTGGTGGAATGGAATCTTGATGAGAAGCTCTTGACCGTGACAGTTGATAATTGCAACGTCAACGACAAGGCAGTTGAGGAGATTGTGGGCAAGATAGGGGAAAATAAGCTTCTTTGTGAAGGTACTCTACTTCACATGCGTTGTTCTGCGCATATTCTGAATTTGATAGTGAAGGATGGCTTAGATGTCATGAAATCAGCTATAGAAAACATCCGTGAAAGTGTGGCATATTGGATTGCCTCACCAAAAAAGGGTGGAACAGTTTGAGGAAATGGCTAAGTATTAGAAAGTTAAAATAACAAGGGGGTTGAAACTTGATTGCAAGACTAGGTGGAACTCTACTTTCATAATGCTTGATATTGCTTTACCTTATAGACTTGTGTTTGAACGTGCAAAAGAAAAGGATAAGCAATATGAGTGGCTTCCTAGTGCTGAAGATTGGGACCGATTATGTGACTGCCAATGTTTACTTCCCTAAGATATGTGAAATTAAAATGAAAATGAGGCAGTGGGAAACTTCTAGCAATGAGATTATCCAAAAAATGACAAGAAGCATGACTGAAAAATTTGATAAGTATTGGAGTGACATTCAAGCTCTAATGGCTATAGCTACCCTTCTTGACCCTCGATACAAGAAGCAAATGTTGGTAGCTTGCTTTGCCATGCTCCATGGAATTGAGCCATCTTCTTATGAATGCATTGAAAAAATTGATGACATAGTTGCTAGTTTGCATTCATTATTGGAGGAGTATGAAGTGGAAAATGAGGCATGTACACCAGATGATGAATCTATGATGACCACAATGAAAGCTCCTGCAATCATGAGTATATTTCATAACATTGTAGCTCAGCAAATGCCTGCAACAGCTAGACTTCAATGTGAAATAGAGCAGTACTTGACTGATGGTTTAGTGCCTTACGTTGAAAAGTTCAATGTGTTGGATTGGTGGAAGGTGGCTGGAACCAGGTATCCGACCTTAAGGAAAGTAGCAAGAGACATATTTGCTATTCACGTAACAATAGTTGCTTCAGAGTCAGCCTTTAGTATAAGTGGCAGAAAGCTTAATGACCATAGAAGCCGACTTACACCTTATATGGTGGAGGTTCTAATGTGCTCGGAAGATTGGCTTCGAAACAAGTACATAGGTGACAAAATAGTGCACTTCATTAATATTTTCTCTTGCTGAAATGTTGTTGACGTTTGTCTACTTTTGTAGATGCTCACACAACAGAAACTAGCTTCTGGACTTGTCTTCAAGACATTCAAGAAGGGATGCAGGTTAGTACTTGGTAGTACTTAAGAATTCAAATCAAACATATCTTGTATTCTTGTTATGATGTATCTTATTACTACTTCGGAATTGCACATCAAAGATATCTTGTATTCATGTTATCTTCTATTCTTGTTATCTTAGTAGTACATAAGAATTGCAAACTAAACATAGCTTGTACTCATTACTCTCAAGTTCTCATGTCTTGCAATTTATATGTCCCATACTAGGAATTGATGATTTGAGATGTCAAGGCTCATGAAGTGGAGAGAAGATGAAAGCAAGTCAAGTTGGTTTGGACCGTTCGGTTTCATGTTGGAGATGTTGAATCTATTTGTGTGTTGAGATGTTGAACTTATTTGTGTGTTGAACCTATTTGCGGTCTTCAAACTTATTTATGTGTCGAACTTTGTGGTTGAAATGACTATGTGTGCTGAAATATTTCCAAGTGCTGAACTTGACATATGTGCTGAAATTCTGAAACTATTGTTAAGTGCTGAAACTTGACATGTTTATGTGCTGAAATGCTGGAATATATGTGTGTGTACTCCTCGGAGTATGTACTCCCGCTATACATGCTGAAATGTGGTATATACTAATATATATGTGTGTGTGTGTGTGTGGTATATACTAATATATATATATAGGTAAATTGTGTGTGTGTGTTCAGATGCTGTAATATACATGCTGAAATGTGGTATATATTAATATACATACTGGAATGTGGTATGTACATGCTGTAAGTACATGGCAAAATTTTATTTGAAAGGTGATCCAGACGGGTATGGGTTACCCGCGGGTATTACCCACACCCGGCCGGGTACAGGTATGGGAAAGATATGATACCCGGGGTGCGGGTACGTGTATGGGTTTGGGCAGAAAAAAAATGGGACGGGTGAAGGTTTGGGCAAGCATTACCCGCACCTGAACCCTACAGGTGCCATGAGGACGTGCATGCTGCATGATGCAAAAAATGAAGCAGGATCAAGTTTGCACAAAGATTACAACAAATAGGTTGGACGAACCACAGCTTAGATAAGACATTGTTAAAATCTCATCAAAATGAGATTTAGCAAACTCGATTCGAAAAATATTAAAATATTTTTTAAATGTTCATTAGTTTTTTAAAAAAATCAAAAATTTGAAGATGTGCTCACAAATTAAAAAATCACGAATTTCAATAAGTGTTCTGCGCACTTAAAAAAGTGTTCATGTATAAAAAATATCATGATTTGAAAAATGGAAAAGACAAAAATGAAAAGGAGAAGAACAACAAAAAATAAAATAGACGTGCGCATTCACTCTACTGGGATAAATAAACAAGAAAAGAGCAATACTATTCTGGCAAAATTATTCATAAAAAAGAAATTTAATTCATACTTTCGCAACAAAAGAGTTGAGCCTTGTTTTTATAGATTTCACACAAAAACATAAAAATCTGCTACCTAAAAAATGACTTGCTATCTAAAAACACTCCCTCGGCACTCGAGATACAACATTAGCATGCATGAAATCTTTGATCAGAGAAAGCATTATTGAGAAATTTTTAGTCTACATGTATACACAAATGAAACAAGATTCTCCAAGTATGGACACATACTTGAACAAAAATTGCCAATCGCACTAAGCTAATCTTCATATATAGACACAAAAATTTAAAAGAAAAAAGAAAATAATGAGACAATGAAAAACACACAGGCAACCCGGCCCACAAAATGCACAGACAAAAAAGCAAAAAAATGGTATTGGGCCTGGCCCAAGAAAAACAATGTAACACACAAGATCGAGAAACGAAAGCAGCAATAATAGCTTGAGCGACAACTCAGAAAAATAAAGGGAAATGTTTGTGTGCGTTTCGCGGGCCGGTCGTTCGTGTGATCGGGGGCGGAGCTACGTTGGGGCAAAATTAGACTGTAGCCCGCCCCATGTAGCAACAAATAGTGGAGGATTAACGAGGCCATAAAACAAAAGTTTGTCAGGTTAGCTTTAATATGCCTATTTGGCCCGCCTAAAGGATTTCTTGTAGCTCCGCCACTACGTGTGATGTACTATAAAATCGCTCCTGGCCACTCGTTTTGTTGGTCCTAGCGCCACCACCGCCCTCTCATCCTTATCTCATCCTCTTGCATTTCTCTTTCTCCTTTTTTTCCATTGCCAGTCATGGGAGCGGTAGCCCCGACCTTGCTCATCTCTTTCCTCTCTCTACTCCTCCCTCCCCTACCTCCCGAGCTACAGAGGGCTATTGAGAGCGCGCGGTCAACACCCTTCAGAGAGCTGCTGCAAAAGGGGGGGGGGGGGGGGGGGGGGGGGGGGGGGGTCGTCACCATGGGTCGCCCAGGTGAGCTCGTCGCCATGGCGTGCGCGTCCTCGTCCTCGAATGCTGCCACAACACTTGAGACTGCTGCCCTCTTTTTCTGGGTAAGTGACGGCGGGCGTGGGGTGCTGCAAGCAGCGAAGCCCAGTGTTTTGAGGTAGGCGACGACGGGCTACAAGTGGGGCGGCACCGCCAACCACCTATGCGATTTCGCCGGCGAAGATGCTGCTACCCCGGCGTGGCGGAGCTGCAACCGTAGTTCGGCGGGGGGGTCGTCACCATGGGTCGCCCAGGTGAGCTCGTCGCCATGGCGTGCGCGTCCTCGTCCTCGAATGCTGCCACAACACTTGAGACTGCTGCCCTCTTTTTCTGGGTAAGTGACGGCGGGCGTGGGGTGCTGCAAGCAGCGAAGCCCAGTGTTTTGAGGTAGGCGACGACGGGCTACAAGTGGGGCGGCACCGCCAACCACCTATGCGATTTCGCCGGCGAAGATGCTGCTACCCCGGCGTGGCGGAGCTGCAACCGTAGTTCGGCGGAGCTACAACCGTATGCTGGTGGAGTAGCAACCAGCAAGACAAATGCCAGAACCGGCGGCAGCCGTGTTGTGATGGCCACGACGGTGGTCCATAATTGCTGGAGCCAGCAAAAAAAAATTGCTGGAAGCGGTGATTTTTTTGCTACGACCGTACTAACGATGATTCATAGTTTTGCTGGAAACGTTAAGTACTTTTGCTGGAACCCTTTTCTTTTTTTTTGTTGCAAGCATAATTTCTTCTTGTTATCACCGTTTTGATTCTTGGTGGAACAAACATCCATTACTTTTGTTACCATGGTCTTGGATTTTTGTTGGAACCAGAGTATTTTTCTGCTACAACTATTCTTTAGTTTCATTGGAACAAACACACTTTTTTTGTTTGCGATTTTGACGATGGCGAGCATGTCGGTGGTGAATGTTGACGGCGAGCGATGGGGGGCGTCGCCACCGGAGGTGCAATCGCAGGCCATAGCTGTTGTATGCGTGGAGTCAGCGACAAGTGCGGGAGGCAACGAGTGCGGCGACCGACAACGAGGACGGCCGGCGAGGTGCGGCAACCAAAGAGCGTGTGACACCGCGGGCGCGATGAGAGGGAGGGGGTCTATTTTTGTACACACTCGTGAGGAAGACAAATGCGTCAATTGGACGGCTGCAGAGGGCTTAATTAGACGGCTGAAAGTGGACCAGCCGAAATATTAGGCCGGCGTGCCGGCGTCTATCGATCGCCAAAAATAAACTAGCGATGTTGCACCAATCTTACAGTAGGTTTGATCCTACAACGAAGGACTTAGGGGGTGTTTGTTTACAGGGACTTTTTTGTATAGGGACTAGAAAAAGTCCCTCTTAGAGACTTTTTTTACCAAACGGGAGGGACTTTTTAGGGACTAAACTAGGCATTTGGGACTAAATGAAGAAGACTCTCAACGAGAGTCTTTTTGAGACGTTTTGGGACTTTTCCAACAATGCCCCTCCATGCACCCATTGGTCCGCCATCCCATAGTGTTGTTTGATTGTTATTTTTCTATATACTAGGGGCAACATGATCATTTAATGACCTCTAGGAAGGGACTAGGAACTTTTTAGTTTCTGAAAACAAACAGGGAGAGACTTTTTAGGGACTAGAGACTTTTTAATTGGGACTAGAAAAAGTCCTAGGACTAAAGAACCAAACACCACCTTAGTTGTGACACATTTAAATCTCATCTAGATAAGCTTGCCAAAACGATTTATATTGTAAAATGGAGGAAGTACGTGACATCTCAACTCCTACAAGTTTTTTGTTCCTAGGATATAATATTCACATCCTATGAACCAAAAGGGCGCGACGGCAAACCTGTATGTAATCGAAAGCGACCTCGTGCCTAAAATCTGGACTAGCAGCAGAGTTTTCCCGGAGAGGGCTTGCATCGCATGTGGCTGTGGCTTTCCTTATGTGCTGACGTGCACTTGACAGTTGCAGCCGTGACACTTTCCCGCTGGAGGTGGAACCACTCCACGCTAGAGGTCGCTATTGTCCCATCGCTGGACGTTGGCCTGGAATCGCACCCTCGCAGCGTCTCCTTTTTAAGCTTCGGAAAGCTCTCCCAGGAATGGGGGCAAACGACCATTTGGTTAAAGATGTCATCTTATCCTACCTAATGCAATTGAATCCACAAAGTAGCCGTCGCGGCATTCCTGGGATGCGTATCAAACATTACACCAACCGAACCATCAACTAGATAATGTAATCAGGATGGACAGAGTAGAGTATTATTATTTCAGACTGCCTGCACGTGTCTCCTCCCAGACACAGCCAACTTTGCTCCAGCGAAGCACGTCGCGTGTTAGCGAGATTATTATAACTTTATGGATCTGGATCTTAAAGAGCAACTACAATGCGACGACCCAAACAGACGGCGATTTTATTCTTTTTTGTTCATTTTGATCGCCCTGATAGACACGTATATCCGTTTTCGTGTTTGGGTCGGCGCATGCGTCCAACGCTGGCCCGACCCATTTTTTAGGTCGCGCGAAAGAAACAGTACACAAATATTTCAAAAATAGAAAGTTGTTAATTAAACATTAATGCCGGGCACAAAGGCCGTGAGAGTCCACACGTCCATATTTATATTAACTGAAACATTAGTTAAACCTAAACTACGATGAGGCGTGCTGCCCTAGGCATCTTTGTCGTCGACGTGGGGGCTGGGCCGGCCCAGGGAAACGTCGTATTCCAGACTCTGGCGATATCGTCCGCCGCAGGCTAGGCACGTCGCGCCTCCTCCTCGACCTCGCGACGCTCCTCCTCAGCGTGACGCTCCAGCATCTCGAGGTACTCGCCCTCGCGGCGCTCCTCGGCCAACCTTTGTTGGCGCCATTGCTCGAGGTAGGCGCGCTCTTGCACCTTTGTCGACCCCATCCAGATCGGTGGTGCGCTGACCCATTCGCGCACCACCCCGGTCCAGGAGTAGCGCTTAATGGGGTCGGCTCCGGCTCGGCCTTGGCTGGGCACGGTGGGGCCAGCAGCGACATGACACAGTCGCCGGCCGCGGACAGCGCCATGCCCTCCGCCATGCGCGCCTTGTAAGCCGCCTCCTCCTTCTCCTCCCTCTTTGCGCCGCTCCTCCTCCTTGTTCTCCCGGAGGACAACCGCCAGCACCGTTTGGTAGGTGGCCTCCGCCACCTGGTCCTTGTCACACACGAGGAGGGGCGGCGGTGGGGAGCCATGCGAGACGTCGCGGACGTCGCACCTCCTGGGTTCCTTGTGTCCGAAGGCGAACCACCGCTGCCACGACGGCGAGTCGAACGCGTACGCTGGGTCTTGGCGTTGCTCCGGCGTCGCATCTTCTCCGCGTGCGCCCGCGCTGACCGCGGCGCCGCCGACACTGGGATCCTTTCCGAATCCAAGTGCCAGTCGTGCGACAGCATGACATCGGGGTAGGGGAGAGAGGCACGGTGCTCCCAATGCCTCTTCACCTGGTGCATGGGACGGCGATCCGCTGCCTTGGCCGGCAGGAAGACGACGACGAAGGAAGGAAGGAGCGCGCGGGGAGAGACGGCGGGGCCCTTGCCCTTTCCCTTGTTGGAGAAGACGCCCATTGTGGTGGCTAGGGTTTGCTAGGCTTTTGTCGTCGGCGGGGAGCACAAGGGTGGCGAGATGAGGATGAGACATGTGCAAGCGGATGAGGACAGTCCCCACCGCACGCTCGAATTAAAAAAGGCCGCCCGGCATCTCTGACGCGTGGCTCCCGGTGAGCGGTCGTCATTAATAAAGCTGCCGTGGTAGTTGGATGGCCATCAGGTGAGGACGTGACGGACACCGAAAAAGCGCGCGATGCGTTTGCTTCGTGTCCGCGCCGATGCATTTCTATGCAAATTTGAACCGCAAATGGATCCTCGCAGACACGTTTTGCAAATGGATCGGTATGTTGGGCCTTCATTTTCGTTCGCGTCAACCTGAACGTCGGACGAAGTGGGTAGCTGCGTTGAAGTTGCTCTAGGAGTGATACTACAAAGATGATACACCACACAGTATGTCGACAAATCAAAAGATGCGAGAAGAAGAAGAGGTCGCACGTACGTACACATCTTTCTTTGCTTGCGTGTGTCTGCGCTCGGATAACTCGGCCACGTACGTCCCCCCAGCCTCCGGAAAACTTGGCTACGTCTCCCTCTCTCCCCACCTCCCCGGAATAAATCCGTGACAAGCGACATGCCATGGCCCCGCACCGCAGGTCTCTCTCCCTCCCCCTTCGCCTCTCGCTCTGTATCTCTCCTCTCCGACGGAAACAGCCATCTCTGATCCTCCCGTGTCACCGCCGAGATGATTGCGCGCGGCCTGCTCCGATCCAATGCCTCATCGCAGGTCACCGCCCTCTCCCTCCTCTCCTCCCCTCTCCTCCCCTCCCCTTTCTTCCGCGCGCTAGGTACAACAACCGTCGAGCCGCGCCTGCCTGCGCCTGTGTGTGTGACGATGGTTCGGGGTCGCCGGCGCCGTCATTCGGGCGTCACGCCGGCGGCGATCGTTTCGTGAGAGGGAGGGGCCCCGGCCGTCTCGGCCGGCGGGCGGAGACGGAGGGCGCGCCTGATTGGTACCAGCCTCTTATTCAAATTCGGGCGTGAAGATTCTACATAAAGGGGGATTTCCATTTCATTCTATGTTTGTTCTCGATCCGCTCCGGTGATGGCCCGCGCGGTTCTGTGCCGGAATCTGCATCGCCTTTGGAATCTACCTTTATGCTTCTGAGGATATTTGTTGGGCACGGTTTTACTGTGCCTGATTCCATTCTGTTATTACCTTTAACGCTCCTCCTTACGTACATGAATAGTTGGGGAGTGTGGAATCACTCTGTTCTTCAGGCGGGGTCGAAACATTCCTGTATTTTTTTTTCATGTAAAAGTTGTGATGGCTATGATCAATGTTAGACATCCGATCCAGATGCTATTACTATGACATGATTGTTCCACTACTTTCGCAGCCGTTCAGACTTCACATCTTACCTGCCAACTTTTGCCATTGCCAAAGATTCCAAGCTCATGTGTGATCATTTATTTCATCGTCCTTAATTTACACTTTCATAGGCAAGCAAATTTGTGAAGTATTTAACCAGCGCCGGGGGCTTACAAGGGCATGCAGAGAGCTTGTCAGATGCATCAGTCAGACATTTCAGCTCAGCATCGTCTCCTCAGACGAACTCAACTGAAGAAAATGGGTATATCATCTTCTTTTATTATTATGATTGTATTTGTGGAATTATCACATAATTTTACTCTGTTATGCACTGGAGCGTATGCAGGTTTTGATTCTATATATTTACTACTAGCTACTGCTGACTTTGAATGCATAACCTTCCCAGGTTTAAGGGGCATGGCATGTTGGCACCATTCACAGCTGGATGGCAGAGCAATGATGTGCATCCGCTGGTTATTGAGAGATCTGAGGTTGCGACTCTCTAATTCTGCATTATACTGTATATGTTTACTTTGTTACTTTGCTTGCAATGTAACATTTGATTTTGGAAATGGAAGCTTAAGATGTTCATTACTGTATGCTATGGTTGTGAGCTATGTATCTATGTTTGCCTTATACAATGTTAACCTGAATATGCAGGGGTCTTATGTTTATGACATCAACGGGAATAAGTATCTAGATTCTCTAGCAGGACTCTGGTGTACAGCTTTAGGTATGTACAAGTACAATCTTTGGAGTGTGATTATGTACCACAGAATTGTCCATTCTTTTGGATAATACCCTGCATTACCATTTTATTTTTGTGCATTTAAGAGTAATGTATACAGTCTAATTTCATTCATCTTCCATGGTTTCTTCAGGTGGTAGTGAGCCTCGATTAGTCAAAGCTGCAACTGACCAATTAAACAAGTTGCCCTTCTATCACTCCTTCTGGAACCGTACAACCAAACCAACATTGGTAAATTTCTGCGTTCTTTATTGACTATCGGTCTGTTAAAATCATTTTCGGACTTCGTGGATACTGATGATGGAGACGGCCTGTTGTTTTCAGGATCTTGCAGACGACCTTCTTAGCATGTTTACTGCAAGCAAAATGGGAAAGGCATTCTTCACAAATAGCGGTTCGGAAGCAAATGACTCACATGTATGATCGCTGGAACTACTGACCATTTCCTACTCTACTGTATTTTAAAACAATTTTTTTGGAATAACGTGCAGATGCTCTGTTCATTAAGAAGGGTAGCAACTATAGATACAATATATGTTGCTCTTACCGTCATTCGGCATTCGCATCTACAGAGAATCACTAAAAACTGTTTTACATTGTGTTATGTATGAGAAAGTGACACGAGCTTTTATTTAAATAACAAACGTACATAGTTTTTTTACCTTAAAGAACACATCGCTAGGAACCTTTTCTCAGGGAAAAAGTTGGGGCACTGAAACACAAACAGTAGGGTGGATTGTGAGATTTACATGGTTCCTCCACGTGTCAAAAGAGAGAACCTTTTGGGTGTTCCATTTCTAGAAGGCTAGTGTAGCTATTGTCCCTGGTTCACCATTTGCACTTTTTTGAGATGGCCATAGCCTTAGTTGTTTATTTCACTCAATATGTTTAGCTGATATATTTGCCATACTGAATGGCATAGTCATTTGGTGATAAGCACTAGTTATCTGTGCTGATGTGGAATTTGTTTTGTTCTCCCTCTTCTGGTTTCTCACAGCACTGCTGACACATTTACAACGTTTACACTTGTTCAGGTCAAACTGGTATGGTATTATAACAATGCATTGGGGAGGCCAAACAAGAAAAAGTTTATTGCACGATCAAAAGCGTAAGTAACATAGTTTCTCAATCTTTGATCTTCAAACTAGAAATATAGGGTTTTCTTTATTTGTAAGTAATTTTCAGTGGCATCAATTTCCATCCTGGGTCATGACTTCAATATTCTTGGGGTCTCGTTGTTATATTCTGTATGTAATTCAGAGGTACTTTGAGTTCCTTCTTACTACCGTTGTATTTATTGCAGATATCATGGATCAACATTAATATCAGCTAGTCTCACTGGGTGAGTATTGGCCTAAAAAAACCGTGTTTTTCTTCTTATGTGGATATTTCTTTCTATCAGTACCTACTACCTAGTACTTTGACGAATCTAGTAGTCCATTTCTTATTGATGCTTAATTTATTTGCTAATCGCTTCTGTATCTTTAGTCTTCCTGCCCTGCACCAGAAGTTCGATCTGCCAGCACCTTTTGTTCTGCACACAGACTGCCCTCACTACTGGCGCTTCCATCTTCCTGGTACTCTTTATTTCAAAATTTAGTTTTATGATCAATGCAGCATTTTTGTTACTAATGAAATTGTTTTGGTGGGGGGCAGGTGAGACAGAAGAAGAATTTGCAACAAGACTTGCCAAAAATTTAGAGGATCTTATCCTCAAGGAAGGACCAGAAACAGTAAGGTTTTCTTGTCACCAAACTTATATTTATGCAATAGGTCCCAAGTATACTACTTGACTCATGCATTTTTCTCCTGTTAGATTGCTGCGTTCATTGCTGAGCCTGTCATGGGTGCTGGTGGTGTCATCCCTCCTCCAAAGACCTATTTTGATAAGGTGGTTTTAAAATCCTTGAGCTACATCTTTTGATAGATTACGTAAGGGGAAGGAGACTCTTCAATTCATTTATTTGACCCCACTGTTAAGTTCCAGTGAAGCTAAGATTACACTTTACTGAGCTTTCTAAATACTTCTTCACTCTCTTATGCTGCAGTAGTTCCACAGAAACATCTTTTTTTAGCAGAATCCACAGAAACATTATTGCCTGATGAACCCTTAAAGCTAGTGTATATATTAGGTTGCTTCTATATAGTGGACATGAATTCTTCTTTTCCTTGTTTATCTTATCTCATCTTCCTGTCTGCCTACAGGTTCAAGCTGTGGTTAAGAAGTATGACATCCTTTTCATAGTAGATGAGGTACTTTAAATTCACGTGTGAAGTCAAACACAAAACAAAATACTAGATAGTGCAGGAACACAGGAAACTTCTGTATGCAGTCGTTATTAACTGATGATGTGTTTCAGGTCATTACCGCATTTGGAAGGTTGGGAACCATGTTCGGATCTGATATGTATAACATCAAGCCAGATTTAGTCACCTTGGCCAAGGTGAATATCCTTTCACAACAGTATATCAGTAAATATTAATTATCCGATGTCAGCCGAGCCTGCCAATTTCATGAAAACAGGCTCTTTCGTCTGCGTATGTGCCCATTGGAGCGACTCTTGTTAGCCCCGAAATAGCAGCTGTGGTTGATTCTCAGAGCAATAAGCTAGGTAAGTGAATGGCATTGCGTGAGCTTAATTAGTCATATCTGTGTTGGCATGTCTCTAGCCTTTTTTTTAAGGATATGTGAGCTTCACAAATGTGATGTGCGCTGAGCTGCTGTCTTTTTCTTGCAGGTTCATTTGCTCATGGCTTTACATACTCTGGCCATCCAGTTGCTTGTGCTGTCGCCATTGAGGCGTTGAAAATCTATCGGTATACTGCACTTCCCATAGCACACAGAGCCCCTACCTCTGCCCGTATTTGCTTTCTTGTCCTTACGAATCTTTCGCAAACTATATGGTATCAGGGAAAGGAATATTCCTGATCATGTGAAGCAAATCGCTCCACGCTTCCAGGAGGGAACGAAGGCCTTTGCAGGAAGCCCAATTGTTGGGGAGGTACCCTGCTTTTATTTGTCTCAGCGGACTCTTTTCTTGTTCAAAAGCATAATCGACATGCTCCTGTATGCAGATCCGTGGTGTAGGATTGATACTCGGAACTGAGTTCGCCAATAATAAATCACGAGATGACCCATTCCCTGCTGAATGGGGTAAGTAACAAGTCATAGCTTGGAACCACTCTCACTGGAGCATTGTTATACTAGTACTCCCTCCGTAAACTAATATAAGATTTAGATTGCTATTTTAGTGATCTAAACGCTCTTATATTAGTTTACAGAGGGAGTAGAAGTTTATCATCCCAGAAATATAGAACGACTGGTCGTGTTCCAGGATATACATACGTTCACTGAACCAGAAAGTATCCTTACAAACTGTTTCCCTGATGGCATATTCAGGTGTTGGTGCTATCTTCGGACAGGAGTGCCAGAAGCGTGGCATGCTGGTCAGGGTTGCCGGCGACAGCATTATGATGTCACCGCCATTGACAATGACCCCTGGCGAAGTTGATGAGGTAAGATCAGAAATAACAGTAGCACCATCATCCTTTACTTTTCTCCGGACACCACTGAACTTATCTCGCTCTGAAACTCTTATCAGCTGGTGAGCATATACGGAGAAGCTATGAAGTCCACGGAGGAGAGAGTGGCGGAGCTCAAATCGAAGAAAAACTAGACAAGATGCAGCACAACGATGATGATAACGTCGACTGCGGCGATGGTCTCGGATGTGTACAGAATAATTCCTCGCTGTCAGGTGGTAATAACGCACCGGAACGGACGCTGTTCTTGATGCGCGGAATGGCAAAGCATTCTTTCACCGAGCGATGGTGATTGACGACTTGATTACAGACAAGATAGATTTTGGTACATTCTTACCTCGAAAGATAATCTGCCAAATAAAGCCGTTTATAAGCTTGCCACTTTGATAATCTCTTGTACTGACACAATTTGAAACAATTTGAAAGAATTCCTTTGAGATCTCTTGTACGGACCTACGTATGAATCGTTCAAATTTGATGATGTTCCTCAGAAGAGAAGAAACGAAAGAAATGTGAGATGGTGCAATGTCTAAAATAATCGCGCATGGCTGCCGTGCCGACACATTAGCTAGCGACGTAGCATCCGGCGGCGGCTTCTAAGCGCAGACGAGCGAGACGTCGTCGACGACGGGCCCGCAGAGCGAGCCGCTGCCGTCGGACATGGTGTGGTAGCCGGAGCTATACAGCACCACCCGCGTGCGGTTCCCCTCCGCCGTGAACGACAGCGCGCCGCGCGCGTGCCCGCCCGTGCCCCGGGAATGGTACTCCACGGCGGCGGTCCCCTGCGCCCCCGTGGCCGCCGCCACCACGCGCATGGGCTGCAGCTCCGGCCCGCACGCCACGCACCCGTCCCCGGCGTCCCCGACGGAGAACTCCATCCGGCACGCGCTCCCCGGCACGGTGTCCACCTCCTGCACCAGCGCCGCCTCCACGCCGGCCACCAGCTCCACGGCGCGCGACCCGCCGGGCACCGCGTGGCGCGCCGCGTCCACGTACTTGGCCGCCTTGGAGTAGGACATGACCATCCACCCGGGCAGCGGCGACACGGCGCCCTCGCCCATGGGCGGCACCAGCACCCCGCACGTCGACCCCGGGGCGACGTACGGCCCCTCCTCGAAGCCCCCGTTCCTCAGCAGGTTGCCGCCGGCGGCCTCGGCGGCAGGGTGGAGGGTCTTGATGGCGACGGCGTCGACGAGGGGCCCGCAGGCGGGGTCCTCCGCGCCGCCGCCGTCGTCGCTGTGGTGGATGACGAGCGTGACGACGCCCCGCTCGGCGTGGAAGGCCCAGGCATACGAGTCCCAGCCGCTGGCGCTGTACACGGTCTGGATGGGGAGCTCCCGGCCGGGCGCGTCAGCGGCGGCGTCGGGGACGACGGAGAGGCGGAGGCGCTCGGACTGGCCGCAGGTGCGCGCGGCGCTGAAGGTGACGGAGTAGCGGGCGCCACGGGTGACGCTGAGCTGCTGCCGGACGGAGGCGCCGCTGCCGAGGCGCACGGCGTGCGCGCCCTCCGGCACCGGCAGGACCATGCCGTCGCCCGGCCGGTCCGTCCCCGACTCGACATACTCCACGGGGCCGGCGGCCTTCCAGTAGGGGATGGCGTGCGCGCCCGTGACCCTCGTGCCGTTCATCTGCGACCTGTTCGGCGGGTACTCGAAGTTGCCGTTCAGCAGCGGGCCTGCATGCATGCATGCATGCAGCGCGCACAAATTAGTGATGGCATATTGGCATGCATGATGTGTCAGTGTCAGGCAGTGAACCGTCAACCTAGAGTAGATCTCAGGCGTTGACATTCTGCATAATAATCTGAACCATACATGTACCCACCCGTACGCAGCACGTTAGAGTGCAGAGCCCTGATTTGATCTCTGTGGTTCCAACAGGTCAATGCCGGCAATTTTCAAGAAAATGTTAGGAGTACTTTTTTTACACTCCGTCGACTCATAGATGAATCAATTTTGTGCACCCTGGTTTGATTCCTTTTGCACGATATCGTGCGAATAATTACAAGTCAACGCCAGCATTTTTCTTGGGAGTACTCCCTCAGTTCCAAATCAAATCAAGTTGTACTCTATTGTTGAACTTCTCCTTCAGTTCCAAATGAAAAATATGCTACTTCAATGTCAGTTTAAAACTGCGACACTTATTCTGGAGAAGCGAGGAAGCGGAGAGCTTCCGAACGGGCCCTTATTATGGATCGGAGGAAGTATTATATAGTACAACGGTATATTTTGTAATGGATATTATAATGAAACTAATTTGATGTTGTTGATATGCAAATATATTGTCCCCTCTTTCTATCAGTTCAAACTTTCGGATGAAATAATTGGAGCATTAATTCAATATGGTATCGATGCTAAAAGGTCTCAGGTTCAAAACAATGCTAACACGGTATTAGAAAAGAAGATATTTGTGCCCACATCAATCCCACGCATGACTACAAAAAGGCCTAGATGCGAGGAAGAGTTTTGAAATATATCGCCCATCTCATTCCATCTGTTTGAATTTTTGGAGTAACTGGTTGAACCACAAATTCAATTATCTTGACACATTTTTCTATAGACTGTCAAATTTTAAAAAGGTTGACATAAATCAAAGCTAGATCTTCAAATTTGCTAACATTTTATTAGATTTAGTGAAGTTTGACATAGGAGGGCCTGCCCCATCGGAATCCAAAACACCATCCCCAAGGGCTAATCTGAGAGGTCTTTTGGGGCTGAGCAACCCCACGTCTGTCATTTTACGAGCTCAATTTCATGCCTCTCTGTGTACATGGCTTAGTGAGTTGTTGTAATCCCATGTTGTGCTACCCTTCTTCTATCAATGAAAAGATATGCAACTTTTGTGTATTCATGAAAAAGAAGGAAAAAAAGGTTTGACATAGGAAATCCTTGCTCAGCTTGCTGTTGCTGGCGGTGGCGACACCTGCGGGTGCCGTGTCCTTGTTGAAGGCGCTGCCATGGTCTTTTGTCTGTGTCCCGCTTCGCGCACCGGGGGAAACCCCTAGGTCTGGTTCACCAGATCGGACAGCGGCGGCATCCCGACGTCGTATCCTTCTTGAAGGCGCGGTCTTGGTTGCTCGTGGCGTCTCCAGTGTTGGAATTAAAGATGATGGACGCCAAGCTTGGTTTTGGGCTGCTTCTCAGGGCATGGGCATTCGGGGCGCAATGTACGACATTGTCGGTGCCTCATCCATGGCTTCTTCCTCCTGTTCAGCCAAATCCTGCTTCCCACTTGCCAACTCCTCTAGGCGCTTAAGGTGGGGGTACGTTGATTTGGTCTGTCCTGGAGCGGTGGCCGTGCGACGGTGGTGCCTTGTGATGGTTGTGACGCGGTCTAGGTGCTCTGGGTCTCGTCTCCTCGCCTTCCTTGGCTGGAGTTTGAGCTAGGAGAGTGTATGCTGTGTTGTATTCTTTCCCACTTCCCCCTCTTTTATCTATGTTACTCTTGTTTTCTCCTACCTATTAATGAAATGATACGCAAGCTTTGCGTATTCGCGAAAAAAAAAGCACAGTCGATCAAGATTTCTGACGAGCTGGGGGGGGGGGGGGGGGGGGGACATGGTTGGAGTTGCGAGTCAAGGTTAGGGGCATTCATCCGATTCTTGGATATTGGGAAAGGTGGCGGCCATGATACAGGAGAAAGAAGGGAAAATGCGACCCATTTGGATTTGGGTCGAACTGTAAGTAACTGAAAAGAATTGTGTATGGAAAAGGTTGCCGTCCCCAGTCGGCAGTGTGGCATCCAATGGCTAGCACAGAATGGTAATTAAACTTAGACAATAGATTGTTAAGAAAAAACTGAGACAATAGACGGGTATTTCCTATGCATCTTTGCAACACACGTAGCTAGAATGTATGCGAACATGACCAAAGACGTTCGAACTACCTAACCAAGTGACGGTCGATCGCTAGACGGCAATCGCATTTAACGAACGACTAATCACTCATGGATGCAGGCAAGATGTAAACAGTGCAGTAGCTTTGGCGATGCTCTCACCATCTACGTCGGGGGCAGCTCGGGCTGCCGCGAAGGCGAGCAGTAGCACCGCGGCGCAGCGCGCGGCGCCGACCACCATCGATTCGATCGATCTCCTACTGGCGATCGATCCGCTGATCGAAATACCGGTGCACGATCTACTGGGTGAACAGGTGAAGTGAAGTGAAGTGAAGGTGGTTTGTTCCAATTTTATAGGAAGACGACGGATCGCAGGTGTGCGGTGTCCGTGGCAGCAGGGTCCAGGGTGGTGACTTCGCGGAAGGCGCCGGTCGGTGGAGCTCAACTGGCCGTCGTCAGTCCGGCAGCCTGCCTGCCTCCCCCTCGGCCCGCCGCCGCGTGCGTGCGGTCACGTGCTGTGCTGCTGTGTGCGCCTGCACCGCCGTTGCGATTCCCGTGCATTCCCTCGATCGCCCACGGGCACGGCTGAGGATGGAGGACGGCGGCACACGCCTACGCGCGCTTTGACTCTCTTCCATGGCCACATGGCCGTGTTTCCTCCGTGCCTTGCGGAATGCCCGATGGCCCATCAATGCGACAGTACGCCGTGTGTTCCTCGCGCCACCGTGCCACTGCCGGAGTGCCGTCCGGTTTCCTCCGTGCCTTGCGGAAACGCAGGCGTGCGTAGGCGAGGCGGGCAGCGCCGTCCGGCGTCCGAAGTCCACTGCGCCCATGGCCACGGGGGAAAGGTTTCCGCGTCAACAAATTTGTCACTGCAATAAGTCATGGACTGGGCCACTGGGGGCGCTTGGGCAGCAGGCCAGGAGGTCGCTCTTAGCTGGGCCACGAGCCGAGTACGCATGCCGGGCCGTCTGAACGGGCTCACGGGCTCATGGCTGTTGTTGTTTTTTAAACATGGGCTGACGGTTGTTGGAATGAAGGCCGAGCGATGCATTTCCGGTGTTTTTTTTTCCAAAATACATTTCCGGTGTTAACCTGGCTAGCTTGAGCGTCAACCTAGGTTCATCAAAAGAATAAAGGAAACTTTATCGTCAACCTGCTCTCCAAGCATCCTTGGTACGTACGCAGTGTACATGGGAAATGCTCAGCTACCACTCCATGCTCGTAAGCTGGCTTAGCTGAGCTAGCTCGTACTAGTGTTTGGGCGCTATAGTTTGGGTTTTGTACTCTAATGGGCACTGACAGCACGGCCATTATCAGCTCCTGCTTTTTCATGCCGTATATGATTATAAGTTGAATGACGGATAGCACTGAACTGTCTCGCTCGGAACCCTTTTCAGCTGGTGAGATGTATCCATGAGAGGAGAGAGTGTCGGCCGGATCCGATCCAACAAGAACCAGGCGATGCCGTCTCTTTTAACTTGTACGACGAGGATGATCATAATGTCGTCGGCGATGATGACATCGGCTGTGAAGAGAACAATCTGCTCGCTGCCAGATGGTAATAGTGCACCGGAATGGACACTGTTCGTGATGTAGAAAACTGTGAACTATTCTTGCGCCAAAGACTATTAAACATTGGTCCACTAACCATGGTTGAACTTCTGATTATGTTGAACAGAGCATGGTCGCGTCGAACCAAACATCCCTACAGATTCTAAGGGCATATCCAAGGGGCCTTCGTCAAACGGACGCCTCCAAATATTCCAAAGCATCAAGAATCATAAGTAGCACAATGCATCAATAATCCAAAGAGAAATGTTTTAATGCAAAAATATTCCACAACCCAATCGTAATACAGTTTTGAAATAAATAGGCTCAAATTTAAATTCAACACATTCTTACATATGCTCTTATTGTTCATATGAACCGCCCACAAGTGCTACACCAGATTATTTTGAAGTTGTGTATGGGTTTCTCAATTGCGAATCTGAGAAGAGCATCTACAACCAGAATTATCAATTACGGGTGCCTATACGTCCGCGGACTCGTCCAGACGCACCCGTGGACAGTGACCGGACGACTCTCAAATAATGCGTTTTGCAACCGTAATCCCTATTTCAAAAATATCAAATACATGCAAACACATGCACGCCGATGATCTTGGCCAAATATTGTTCAATGCACATAAATACAAATTGTGTGTACTTAAGAATACATAGTTCAAACATAAATATTGTTCATAGTGCATAATTGATAAACTAAAAGCAAAGTTTACTGATTTCAGTGTGGACCCGCATATGCTCCACAAGATCATTCAACATGCACATGTTGATCTTGCAATTGTCGATGCTTCTCCAAAAAGTTTGCAATACTCTCTGCCCCTTGTTCCAGGAGGCGGACATGAGTTCTGGGCTTCTCAATATCATGTGTGCGTGCTGGCCCTTCATCCTCATCCTCGACAATCATGTTGTGCAAGATTACAAAACATGTCATGAGCCGCCAAAGTGTCTCCACTTCGCACATTATCGCAACTCCACAAATCCGACGAGGCGATGAACTCGTTGAATATGAATTCATCAAGGTCAGAGTTCTCATAGCCATTATTCCATGATGAATCCATTGAATGACCTAGAAATGATGACCGAAAGAATCAAAATCTAGCTCTGTCACTTCACCGAACACGTAGAGCGCGAGGTGTATATATGGGAGAATTGAACGTATCGATATGACGTTCGGTGGTGGAGAACCACGGTCAGCGGCGGTGTGGATTGCGGCTTCCGGTGGCGAAGCCCTAGGTTGGGGATGACAGTGGAGCAACGATGCCAGCGGAACTCTGGTGACGACTCTGTGGATGAGGGCCAACAATAGAGAGGAGGAGAGGACTGGTCAGGCAAGGAAGGGGGGGGGGGAATATGACTGAATTGGCGCGGGCCTTAGTGGTCAGTCCGACGTGGCATCCGATATGGGAAGTGTCGGTCAGACCGGGTGTTTGGACCGGATACGAAGCGTCCATTTGGATGACGTTTTTTCATCCGAACATTGACCAGGCAGCCTGCCCGGGCGTTTAGGGCGTCTATGGGGTCTGTTTGTAGATCCTCTAATGCATTTGGATAAATTATTCAAACGTTGCCGCATTAGGGCATCTCTAATGGCGACCCACAAATTTCCTCCTCATTTCAAGCCGGGTTTTAAATTAGCGGACATGCAAACCGGCTGATATTCATCAAAGTTCGGAAACAAAATAGCACAAATAATCTATACATAGCATGCAAATATGTCCAGTGTGTCAAATTCGATGTCCAACAAGTTTTTTAATGGATCATGTCGTCCCACACATACTACCCTTCAGTTTCACCCAATAGTGTGTGTACGTAAATGGCGACCACTTTATCCTGTGGTACATCACGGCAACACGTAAGGGCTACACAATGTGTAGAGTAACATTGAGTGAATGAATGATTCGGTTAACAAGTTGAGGAAGAAGAAGCAAAACTTATGATCTCCTCCTCTGCCGCATGCAATGGCCATCTTGCCTCCAGCTAAGCAATTACGTGACAAAACTTGCTAACGATGGTCTGGATGGCATGTCATCGATATGATGACGACCTCACATTGCGATCATGGATGATGTGCATGTCATATGGCGCAATGTGCTTTCGTGCGTGAAATGATTCATGCACTTGCTGCCAGAATGTACCCCCTTTGCTTCTGCCTACAAAATCCGCGGATAAAGTCAACCACGCATCGCACAACAACTCATCCTCCATGGTTAAGTACCCTGCCATCCTTCCTACTCTGAAAAAACGACATGGCCTCCGAAAATAAGCTCATGGGCATTTGACCGAACACTTGCCGGGCGTAGTGGCCTCCATGGAGGTCGTCGACACGGCGGTAGAGCGTACCTGGGCAAACGGCTGTCAATGCTCGTTGCGAACGTTCGGCAATGCAAGTGTGGCGGCCGGAGATACAGTGGCGGCAACAGAGGTGGAGGTTGCAGATGCAAAGCAAGGGGGTAAAGTAGAGGAGTGGAAGAAAATGAGATCGGGATGGCGGATTTAGTGGACCTGGTGTGTCGGGTTCCAACATGGCTGATGTCCGGACTCGGTCCCGCAACCATCCCCCTTTGTCTCTAATTTGCGAGAGAAAATGCGTCCGGACCGCCGAGCGGACCGATACATGCCCGCGTAGTATGATTTCCGATGTCCGGACAACATAGTGCGAATGTATGCAGGCGGTTTGTGGGTCGGCGTTGGAGATGCCCTTATGCTATGGAAGCTGGACAAGATCACTCGTATGTTCAAGTTCAACACCCAGAACTTTGTTATTTGCTAGAGATGCTCTAAACACACTAATCCCTTTGTTCAGATAAACAAATAGAAAAGACAAGAGAAAAGATGCGGAAAAAGACAACTTCATGCGCGTGTGCATGCGTACTCTTTCGTAGTGATGTGTGTGATCGAGTGAAGTTCTTTTTCTTTAGTTGGAGATCGAGTGAAGTTGATGAAGAGTCAAGTTGGGAGAAGAAGTCAAACTGTCAGACCCAAAATCAGCCTAAAGAATAACATACAAGTGGCACCATGAAGCAGCACAGTTCATGCCTGCCTACTAAAAAGCCCAAAAGGGCCAAAATATCCGAGCACTTTTCCCTGTTTTCTGTATTTTATATTTGAACCAGAACCCTTTAAATACAAATGTGACCAAATGCAACTCAGGCAGCAAGCAACTAGCAAGCAGAGTAGAGCAGAGCAGCAGTAGCAGACACAGAGAGAAAGTAGAAAGGCAGGGATGGGTCAGTGCCCCTCTATTCGGCAGCCGGAGGCAGAGTATGTTCGCCTGCTGGCGGCGGCACCCGGCGGCAAAAACAGGTGATTTCTTGAACAGTTTATTTCATATGTTCGCTAGCAGCTGCTGGCCAATTGCAACTGCTGCCGGTGTTCAAAGTGTGTGCCAGAACTGCTCGTTTCTTCTTATTCAGTTAGAGTTTAGTAGGTGTGATTACTTGTAGTCCCGAAACTGTTGTGACATTTTTGTGTCTCCAACATGCAGGAACGAGCAGTTCAGCAAACCTACAAAGGCCATGAACAAATACCAAAAAAGATCAAGCAAGGACGATCTAGTTATGAGGGCGACGCTCGAATCAATCACGAGAATTGGATAAAACTGCAAATCTGATGAAAGAAGAGCGATGCCAGATGTCAGAGTTTCGACCCGGATATTATAGGCATCAATTGTGAATCTTGATGCCGGTAAAAGTACGGTGAAATCTAGGATGGCTTTCGAATTACCAAGCTTTGGTTTATAGAGGACTTAAAAGTAACTGTGTGTACAACTCTACTAGATTTTTTTTAGGGGTACAAGTCTACTAGCTAGCACTACGCATGTTCCGGAAATTTGCTTCGCTATGTTTTATAAATATTAGTAATAATAGTATAAAAGGTCATTGGCAATTAATTCTAGCCCATCCGACAACGCATGGACCGGTGGTAGATTGTGAATAAGGGTGAAAGTGGTTAGGATAAGTTTCGACTGAAACCGCTTTCGAATCTGTTTTTATAGGATACGGTAGGAGATTTTTACATCCACACACAATCCGTTTCGACTCCGAGTTCGGCTGATACGATATGGTATAAGATATGATACTAGTATGGTATGACGCCATAGGATAATCTATTTTTAATAGGATAACCCGACCTTCTAAATATGGATATATGATTTATGGATGAAGTTTCAGGTATTAACTAGCAATACGTTTTAAAAGCATGTCTCTCAAGTTTGACATCATGTTGGAGGTCGGGAACACGATATTCGCGAGTATTATCATCTCTTTTTCTATCACCTTCATTTACTCCCCTCGAGTAAGCAACATGTCCGCAGTCAAATTGATGTCGAATAGAAGAGCACTCTATACTGTTTTCTCTTGGCATTGGGTTACAAATGCTCAATTGGCGGAAATATTGCATGGGTGGAGCATCAATATGGTTGACGCTGTAATGAAGCTGACCATCGTTGTTGATGAAGGAAAAAAAATCACACCATTCAATGAGGGGGGGTTGAAGTCGACATTCATAAGTCAAAACTTAATCATGTTTTTTTTACTTTGGGGTGATGTCCATTGGTGTGTGTCAACATGATCAAGAACTCAAGTGTCAACTGGCGATAAGTATATGCATCCTACTTATGAAAGTGATACATACATGCCGACATTGTTACATAAATAACAGAAATTGTTGCCTACGCCGAGAGTGTTCATAGTGGTAGGACATGCCCACTTGGTTGACCTAACTTTGAGGGATCGAATTTCTTTGAAATTTTCTTTAAATCACCATCAAGGTTTATGTTGAGGAAGGCAACTCACTTATGTTGTTCACGAGCATGATTGAGCCATTCACTATCTCTGGTTTTATTACATGTAGTAGGTAATCCATGTGCAGTAGCACAAACATAAGTAGTGTGCCCTCTTGTCTCCATACCTAATATAAATCAAACTAAATCTCCGATGCAACAACACTGATAAAAATGACTCCTATAATAGTAGGAAGCAAAACTCCTCAAAAAACATGCATGGAAACATGTTCAACAATTAACTTGTTCCTGAAACTAGTTTGAACCCTAAAACATCATTGCTAAGCAAATGAGCACAAGATCGGGGGAAATAAATGGTGGGACGGAGGAGATTACCTTGAAACCTTGGTGTGCGAGGAATCAAGCTGAAATCAACCATGGTTCTTTGTAGTTTGGAGGAGAAGAGAGAGAGTTTGAAATTTTTGGATTTAGGATTACCTCAATAGCAACATGTTTAAGGTTTCTGCCTAATGGTACTCATACTAGCGCTTGGCTAAATTTTAGACCCATTGATCCTCTTGTCTCGATTTCGTAAGAGTGTTGGTACAAGCACACCCGCTCATACCATGATGCTTACTTCAGCTCATATTAGGATGTATGGTAGTCCCCCCCCCCACCAAGTGCGGGAGTTGTAGCAAGTAGCGAGTTCCCCCAATGAGAATCAAGGTAACAATCGTGAAGGTATTGTTTTCTACACCAATGATAAGTTGTGCAACACTAATAAAATTTCACTTGTGCCCCAAGAACTCTAGCAAGGGGGGCAACCTTACTAGCTTTGCTACTTATATTGTATGTTTGGAATAAATAAAAACTAGAAAAAAACTTATGCTAAAGCCTGGACCGGGGTTCATAATTTCACCAATAGCAACTCTCCAAAAGTGTGACAAAGAGACATCTATTGAAATATTATGTGCTTATGATATATTCTGTAAGATGTGTTGATAGTATATAGGTAGTGTTGGGGAACGCAGTAATTTCAAAAAATTTACCTACGCACACGCAAGATCATGGTGATGCATAGCAACGAGAGGGGAGAGTGTTGTCTATGTACCCTCGTAGACCACAAGCGGAAGCGTTATGACAACACTGTTGATGTAGTCGTACGTCTTCATGATCGACCAATCCTAGTACCGAAAGTACGACACCTCCGCGATCTGCACACGTTCGGCTCGGTGACGTCCCACGAACTCTCGATCCAGCAGAGTGTCGAGGGAGAGCTTCACCAGCACGACGGCGTGATGACGGTGATAATGATACTACCGGAACAGGGCTTCGCCAAAGCACCGTTACGATATGACCGAGGTGGATTATGGTGGAGGGGGGCATTGCACACGGCTGGAAAAAAATCAACTTGTGTGTCTATGGGGTGCCCCTTGGCCACGTATATAAAGGATGGAGGAAGGAGGAGGTCGGCCCTCATAGGGCGCGCCCAAAGTGTGGAGTCCTACTAGGACTCCCTAGTCCTAGTAGGATTCCACCTCCCACATGGAATAGGAAAAAGGGAAGGGAGAAGGAGAAGGAAGGAAGGGGGCGTCCCCTTTCCCTAGTCAAATTCAGACCAGTCCATGGGGAAGGGAAGCGGCCACCCTTGAGGCCTTTCTCTATGAGGGAGTCCTGGATTAGGGGGTGTTCGGATAGCCGGACTATACCTTCAGCCGGACTCCTGGACTATGAAGACACAAGATTGAAGACTCTGTCCCGTGTCCGGAAGGGACTTTCCTTGGCGTGGAAGGCAAGCTTGGCGATACGGATATTTAGATCTCCTACCATTGTAACCGACTCTATGTAACCCTAATCCTACTCGGTGTCTATATAAACCGGAGGGTTTTAGTCCGTAGGACAACATACACATCAACAATCATACCATAGGCTAGCTTCTAGGGTTTAGCCTCCTCGATCTCGTGGTAGATCTACTCTTGTACTACCCATATCATCAATATTAATCAAGCAGGACGTAGGGTTTTACCTCCATCGAGAGGGCCCGAACCTGGGTAAAACTTCGTGTCCCTTGTCTCCTGTTACCATCCAGCCTAGACGCACAGTTCGGGACCCCCTACCCGAGATCCGCCGGTTTTGACACCGACATTGGTGCTTTCATTGAGAGTTCCTCTGTGTCGTTGCCGTCAGGCTCGATGGCTCCAACGATCATCAATAGCGATGCAGTCCAGGGTGAGACCTTCCTCCCCGGACAAATCTTCGTCTTCGGCGGCTTCGCACTGCGGGCCAATTCACTTGGCCATCTGGAGCAGATCGAAAGCTACGCCCCTGGCCGTCAGGTCGGATTTGGAAGTTTAAACTACACGGCCGACATCCGCGGGGACTTGATCTTCGACGGATTCGAGCCACTGCCGAGCGTGCAGCACTGTCCCGATGAGCATGATCTAGCTCTGCCGCCGAACAGTGCCCTGGAGGCCGCACCCGCATCGGCTCCGATCCTTAATTCGGAGCCAACTGCGCCTATCGAGGATGGGCGGTTGGACGCCGCCTTGGGGGCTGCAATCCCAACGGCGACTGAGCCGAACACCAGCCCCGTACTCTGCGAGACTCGTGACTCCAAGGAGCCGGACTCCTCTCCGGACTCCGAACCCTCCGCGCCCCTGCCGATCAAATCTGATTGGGCGCCGATCATGGAGTTCACTTCCGCGGACATCTTTCAGCACTCGCCTTTTGGCGATATTCTGAAGACACTGAAGTCTCTCTCTTTATCCGGAGAGCCCTGGCCGGACTACGGCCAGCAAGGTTGGGATTCGGACGATGAAGAAATTCAAAGCACACCCACCACCCACTTTGTAGCCACTGTCGACGACTTAACCGACATGCTCGACTTCGACTCCGAAGACATCGACGGTATGGACACCGATGAAGGAGACAATAAAGAACCAACGCCTATCAGGCCCTGGAAACCCACCTCGTCATACGACATATACATGGTGGACACCCCAAAAGAGGGAGATGGCGATGGAACAGCGGAGGATGACCCCTCCAAGAAACAGCCTAAGCGCCGGCGTCAGCGGCGCCGCTCAAAATCCCGCCAAAACAAACAAGGCGATTCCAGCACGGGAGATAATAATACTTCGGAAAGCGCCAAAGAAAACCCCCTCCAGCAAGATTCAGCACAGGAGGATGGAGAAACCAGCCCTCATGAGAGAGCGGCAAACAGAGAGGTCGAGGACAATAATTATATGCCTCCCTCCGAAGACGAGGCAAGCCTCGACGATGATGAATTCGTCGTGCCAGAGGATCCCGTCGAGCAAGAGCGTTTTCAACGCAGGCTTATGGCCACGGCAAGAAGCCTCAAGAAAAAACAGCAACAGCTTAAAGCTGATCAAGATTTGCTGGTCGACAGATGGACTGAAGTCCTTGCGGCCGAAGAGCATAAACTCAAACGCCCCTCCAAGAGCTACCCAAAGCGCAGGTTGCTACCCCGATTAGAGGAGGAAGCACTTGATGCGGCCGAACGACCACCTCGTGGCCGCGACAGAGAGGCCTCTCGGCCCTCCACTCAAGCTGCACCCCGTACCAAGGCACGAGAATATGCGCCGGACTTACGAGACATGTTGGAGGACAAGGCAAGGCAAACAAGATCGATCTACGGATCGCGTGGGCGCCCCATGGCTCGAGACGACATCCGTCACGTCGGCCTCAAATTCGGCAGGGCCGAACACAATAGACAAGGCTCACTGGAGCTACGTCATGATATAGCCCAGTACAGAGGCGCCGCACACCCACTCTGCTTTACAGACGAAATAATGGATCATCAAATCCCCGAGGGTTTCAAACCCGTAAACATCGAATCATATGATGGCACAACAGATCCCGCGGTATGGATCGAAGATTATCTCCTTCATATCCACATGGCCCGCGGCGATGATTTCCACGCCATCAAATACCTCCCACTCAAGCTTAAAGGACCAGCTCGGCATTGGCTTAATAGCTTGCCAACAGGATCAATCAGTTGTTGGGAGGACCTGGAAGCCGCATTCCTCGACAATTTCCAGGGCACTTATGTGCGACTCCCAGACGCCGATGACCTAAGTCACGTAATTCAGCAGCCAGACGAATCGGCCAGGCAATTCTGGACACGGTTCCTAACAAAGAAAAATCAAATAGTCGACTGTCCGGACGCTGAGGCCCTAGCAGCCTTCAAGCACAATATGCGTCACGAGTGGCTGGCCCAGCACCTTGGACAGGAGAAGCCGAAATCTATGGCAGCACTCACGACACTCATGACCCGCTTTTGCGCGGGAGAAGACAGCTGGCTTGCTCGTAGCAACAATATGACCAAGAACCCCGGTAATTCGGACACCAGGGATAGTAGTGGCAGGTCACGTCGCAACAAGCAGAAGCGCCGCATTAACGGCGACAATGCATATGATACGACAGTTAATGCCGGATTTAGAGGCTCTAAATCCGGTCAGCGGAAAAAGCCATTCAAAAGGAATCCTAGGGGCCCGTCCAGTTTGGACCGAATACTCGACCGCTTATGCCAGATACATGGCACCCCCGAAAAGCCGGCCAATCACACCAACAGGGATTGTTGGGTGTTCAAGCAGGCAGGCAAGTTAAACGCCGAAAACGAAGACAAGGGGCTGCATAGCGATGACGATGAGGATCCCCGGCCGCCGAACAACAGTGGACAGAAGGGTTTTCCCCCAAAAGTGCAGACGGTGAACATGATATACGCAACCCACATCCCCAAGAGGGAGCGGAAGCGCGCGTTAAGGGACGTATACGCGATAGAGCCAGTCGCCCCAAAGTTCAATCCATGGTCCTCCTGCCCGATCACCTTTGATCGAAGGGACCACCCCACTAGCACCCGTCACGGCGGATTCGCCGCATTGGTTCTAGACCCAATTATTGACGGATTTCATCTCACTAGAGTCCTTATGGACGGCGGCAGCAACCTGAACCTGCTTTACCAGGATACAGTACGGAAAATGGGCATAGATCCCTCGAGGATTAAGCCCACCAAAACGACCTTTAAAGGCATAATACCAGGTGTAGAGGCCAACTGTACAGGCTCAGTCACACTTGAAGTGGTCTTCGGATCTCCGGATAATTTCCGAAGCGAGGAGTTAATCTTCAACATAGTCCCGTTTCGCAGTGGTTATCACGCACTGCTCGGGCGAACCGCATTCGCTAAGTTCAATGCGGTACCGCATTACGCATACCTTAAGCTCAAGATGCCAGGCCCTCGAGGAGTAATTACGGTCAATGGAAACACCGAACGCTCCCTCCGAACGAAGGAGCACACGGCGGCCCTTGCAGCGGAAGTACAAAGCAGCCTCTCCAGGTAGTTCTCCAGTCCGGTCACTAAACGACCGGACACCGTCAAGCGCGCCCGGGGTAACCTACAACAAGACCGCCTGACACGATCCGAGCAGGCGTAGCAATGCGGCCCCAACCCCAACCCTCGCAAAAAGGCGACGCTAGTACTTCGCGTACATAACTACGCTCTAGAGATACCATGGGTACAGGGGGAGGGGCACCATCACGGCACGCCCAAACAACGGCTTAAACCGCACCAGGGGCTGCCAATTTTTTTAATTTTCTCTTACTTTCAGGACTCCACTCTTTGGAAGGCCTGTTCGGCAGTTTAATTGCCGCACAAACGATGCAAGAACCAGGGAAGCAGACAAGCCACGCCGCATTACGGAACTCCCAGGTGGTCTCTATCATGAGCAGTATACCGGTTTCGCATATTGTTCCGCAGCTTGCCCCTGGAGCGGACATGTTAAATAGTCCAACCTTTTTCTTATCGCATTATTTGTATCGTTCTGCTTTGATCGCAACCCTCTTTAATAAACAATGCATAGCTTTTGTCTATTTTTGCATTACTCTTTTTTTAATTATATATGTTCCTTAACAACACGTTGCACCCGTACACTTTGGTACGGCCAAAATACGCCAGGGGCTTCAGTACCCCTCAATATGGTGTGAGAAGTCCGAACACTTTAACAAGTACGGCACCCCGAACTTCTAGCATTATATGCATCGGCTCCGAATCATGTCTTGGGTCAATAGTTGGGTTTGCCCGGCTCCTATGTTTTGGTGCCTTACGTTCCGCTATATCGGCTAAGGTAGCACTAGGAGAACCACTGCGATTGTGCCCCAGTTGAGCTGGGTCGAGCACCTCAGTGGAGAAAGCTAAAACTGACTGTCATGATGAAGCGAGAGCTGGTCGCTGTTCGAGAGGTTTTTTCGAGTCCCTAAAGACTTATGCCGCTTAGGGCGAGGAGCCAGCTCTGTCCGGCCAAGGCGTGGATAGTGCCCCGAACTCGGTCTTCCGAATACCAGGGGCTTCGCCGAAATTTAAAATTATAGAATTCTATGGCTAAGTGAGAGTGTTCACGCATTATAGTCCGATTGCCTCGTTCATTGGGCTGAGCGCCTCCCTCGAAGGACCCAAACATGGGAAAAAGAGCGCTCAGGTTTATCCCCGAACACCCCAGCACTAGCGGCACGGGGGAAAAAGCCGACGACTCGCCATCTCTCAGAATTGATAAACAGCCGCACAGAAGGTAATATTTTAAATTCAAACAGCATTGCTTAGCGCATATGAACAAGTTTTCAGCGCACAGGACAAAACGAGCGAGTTTTACTCAAAGATTACATCCATAGAACATTCATCCGCCATAAGGCGGGCGCCCTTCAGAACATCCTTATAATAATTCTCGGGCTTGCGATGCTCTTTCCCCGGCGGTGGCCCGTCCTTCACAAGCTTCTCAGCATCCAGCTTGCCCCAGTGCACCTTAGCACGGGCAAGGGCCCTACGGGCATCTTCAATGCAGACGGAGCGCTTGATGACTTCGAGCCTTGGACAGGCCTCCACCAGCCGCCGCACCAGCCCGAAATAGCTCCTAGGCAGAGCCTCTCCAGGCCACAGCCGAACTATGAGGCCCCTCATGGCCTATTCGGCCGCCTTGTGGAGCTCGACCAGTTGCTTCAACTGGTCGCTCAGGGGCACGGGGTGTCCGGCCTCAGCATACTGAGACCAGAACACCTTCTCTGTCGAGCTGCCGTCCTCGGCTCGATAGAATGCGGCAGCATCAGATACACTCCGGGGAAGATCTGCGAACGCTCCTGGAGAACTCCGGATTCGGGTAAGTAACAAGTAACTCACGTTTATGTGTTTGCTTTGCATAAAGAATGCCTTACCCGCCGCTATCTTCTTCACGTCATCCAACTCCTAGAGGGTCTTCTGGGATTCGGCCTTGGCAGACTTGGCATTTTCAACAGCCGCCGCGAGCTCGGACGCTCGCGTCTTTGAGTCAAGCTCCAAACTCTCATGTTTTTCTATGAGAGACTGGAGCTCTTGCCGTACCTTGCCAACCTCGGCCTCATACTTTTCCCGCTCGGTGCGCTCCGTGGCCGCCGTTTTTTCGGCCTCGAGTAGCGCTTGCTTAAGGGTCGCCACCTCAGACGTGGACCCTACAATAGCCACGATAATCCTGTCATTTTTTGCAATTGCACCTTTTTATATATATTTAATTTAAACAAGGTATTTCTTACCTTCATTGTCCTCGAGCTGCTTCTTGGCACGCCCAAGCTCTTGCTCGGACCGCTCGAGGTTCTGCTTTAGCACGTCCACTTCCGCAGTCAGTGCGGCGGACGCCAGCAAGGAAGCCTGCACACGCATATTGACTTCTTTTCGTTAGACTCATGCGAATTTTATTTGATCCTCTATTCGGCTTTTCTTCCCGAACGCCAAACAGAGCATCAGGGGCTACTGTCTATGCGGTAATATTATTTACACATACTTTACTTACCTCAAAGCCTGTTAAAAGGCTAGTACAAGCTTCTGTCAGTCCGCTCTTGGTGGACTGAACCTTCTGGACTACCGCACTCATAATCGTGCGGTGCCCCTCGTCGATGGAGGCGCCTTGGAGCGCCTCCAACAGATTGTCCGGCGCCTCCGGTTGGACGGAGGTCGCCGGCACGGTGGGCTTGCTCCTCTTGGAAGGAGGTCCCCCGCCGGACTCTGGAACCTTTGAAGGTTCCGAAGCGGTGTCCGGCCTAGGGCCGGACTTGGAGCCCTGGGGGGTTTCGCCCCCTTTACTCCTGGAGTCCGGGAGGTCGCCTCGCGGCACCTCCAGGACCACCTCCTCTCGGATTGGAACCTGTTGGGACAACACTTCGGTGTCGTACGTAGGGCGGGGGGAGGAAGCCGTCGGAAGCGAGTTCACCTCCGACGAGTCCAGTGAGCCGCTCGACGACACGTCGAGCCGGTCTTTGGAGGTGCTGCATAAACATATTCGACATAAGGGAAAGCTGTGCAATAGACGGATACTATGAATTACTCTGGTATCCGGATACTTACGATTTTGCCAGGGGCTTGGCCCTGGGCGGCCACTCCTCTTCGCCGTCGTTGGCGTCGATGGAGCAGTCCGGAGAAAGGGTTCTCCCCTTCTTGGACCCTTCGGCCTCCCCAGTTGGGGCGGCCTTCCTTTTCTTCCCTTCCCCCGCTGGAGGGGGAGGGGTTTCTTCTTCCTCCTCCCCGTCTTCATGGTAGGAGTGCGTCTTGGATTCGTCGGATGATGAATCCGACACCTCCGGGCGTCGGGCACTCTTTCGAGTCCCCGTGGCCTTCTTCTTGGCCTTCTTCTCCGGTACCACATAGGGTGCCGAAACCAGCAGCTTCGCCAAGAGAGCATCGGCTGGGTCTTCGGGCAAAGGTGCCGGACAGTCGATCCGTCCGGACTTCGCCTGCCAATCCTATCAAAGGTAAGAGAGCTTAGATCCCGCACAGAGTTAAACTATGAAAAACTAGTGCCCTGTAAAAGGTACAAAAAACTTACCGCGCTAGCGTGACGCTGCGCGCTGAATCCGCGGTCCTCGGTAGCGGATGAGGGAGCCTCGGGGCCTTTGAAAAGCACCTTCCAGGCATCTTTGTACGTCGTGTCGAAGAGCCTGCTCAGAGTTCGGTGCTGTGCCGGATTGAACTCCCACGGATTGAAGGCCCGTTGTTGACACGGGAGGCTCAGGCGGATGAGCATAACCTGGACTACGTTGACAAGCTTGAGCTGCTTGTTCACCAGGGATTGGATGCATGTTTGCAGTCCGGTCACCTCCTTTTGGTTGCCCCACGATAGGCCCATCTCTTTCCAGGACGTGAGCCGCGTTGGGGGTCCGGACCAGAACTCGGGGGCTGCGACCCACTTAGGGTCGCGCGGCTTGGTGATGTAAAACCACCCCGATTGCCACCCCTTCAGGGTCTCCACAAAGGAGCCCTCGAGCCATAGGACGTTGGCCATCTTGCCCACCATGGCGCCTCCGCACTCCGCCTGGTTGCCGCGCACCACCTTCGGCTTGACGTTGAAGGTCTTGAGCCATAGGCCAAAATGGGGGCGGATGCGGAGGAAGGCCTCGCACACGATGATAAACGCCGAGATGTTGAGGATAAAATTCGGGGCCAGATCGTGGAAATCCAGGCCATAGTAGAACATGAGCCCCTGGACAAATGGATGGAGAGGAAAACCCAGTCCGCGGAGGAAATGGGGGAGGAACACCACCCTCTCATGGGGCCTAGGGGTGGGGATGAGCTGCCCCTTTTCGGGAAGCCGGTGCGCAATGTCGTTAGACAAGTATCCGGCCTTCCTTAGTCTTTTGATGTGCCCCTCCGTGACGGAGGAGACCATCCACTTGCCTCCCGCTCCGGACATGGCTGGAGAAGGTTGAGATGGGGAGTGCGGACTTGGGCGCTGGAGCTCGAGTGCACGAGAATGGATAAGCAAGGGAGGAAGAAGGCGTAGGTGAAAAGGTGGATCCTTATCCCCTTATATGGGTGGACGCAACTACGTGTCCCCACCAGCCTGGTAAAACTTGCTTATCTCCCAAGCGCCGTAATCAGTGGCGCGGTTGGGTTACCCACGCCCGTATTGATGAGAATCCCAGAATAAGGGGACACGATCTCTGCTTTAACAAGACGTGCCAAGGAAACCGCCTCGCATAACGCGCTGAGATGGGACAGTAAAACGGTTCGAATAAAAGCTTGGCCGTGGTGTGATGTCACACTACGGAATACGTCAGCAGATTAGATTTTTGTAAATATTATTCTCTCTATGGCAATATGTGGAAACTTGTTTTGCAGAGCCGGACACTACCTTTGTGTTCAAAATCTTCTACGAAGTACTTGGAGGAGGAACCCGCCTTGCAATGCCGAAGACAATCTGCGCGCCGGACTCGTCGTCATTGAAGCCTGGTTCAGGGGCTACTGAGGGAGTCCTGGATTAGGGGGTGTTCGGATAGCCGGACTATACCTTCAGCTGGACTCCTGGACTATGAAGACACAAGATTGAAGACTCCATCCCGTGTCCGGAAGGGACTTTCCTTGGCGTGGAAGGCATGCTTGGCGATACGGATATTTAGATCTCCTACCATTGTAACCGACTCTATGTAACCCTAACCCTACCCGGTGTCTATATAAACCGGAGGGTTTTAGTCTGTAGGACAACATACACATCAACAATCATACCATAGGCTAACTTCTAGGGTTTAGCCTCCTTGATCTCGTGGTAGATCTACTCTTGTACTACCCATATCATCAATATTAATCAAGCAGGACGTAGGGTTTTACCTCCATCGAGAGGGCCCGAACCTGGGTAAAACTTCGTGTCCCTTGTCTCCTGTTACCATCCAGCCTAGACGCACAGTTCGGGACCCCCTACCCGAGATCCACCGGTTTTGACACCGACACTCTCCTTTCCCATATGGCCCATTAAGGCCCAATACGAATTCCCGTAACTCTCTGGTACTCCGAAAAATATCTGAATCACTCGAAACCTTTCCGATGTCCGAATATAACCTTACAATATATGGATCTTTGCGTCTCGACCATTTCGAGACTCCTCGTCATGTCCCCGATCTCATCCGGGACTTCGAACAAACTTTGGTACATCAAAACACGTAAACTCATAAATACCGATCGTCATCGAACGTTAAGCGTGCGGACCCTACGGGTTCGAGAACTATGTAGACATGACCGAGACACGTCTCTGGTCAATAACCGATAGCAGAACCTGGATGTTCATATTGGATCCCACATATTCTACAAAGATCTTTATCGGTCAAACCGCATAACGATATACGTTGTTCCCTTTGTCATCGGTATGTTACTTGACCGAGATTCGATCGTCGGTATCTCAATACCTAGTTCAATCTCGTTACCGGCAAGTCTCTTTACTCGTTCCGTAATGCATCATCCCGCAACTAACTCATTAGTCACATTGCTTGCAAGGCTTATATTGATGTGCATTACCGAGAGGGCCCAGAGATACCTCTCTGACAATTGGAGTGACAAATCCTAATCTCGATCTATGCCAACTCAACAAACACCATCGGAGACACCTGTAGAGCACCTTTATAATCACCCAGTTACGTTGTGATGTTTGATAGCACACAAGGTGTTCCTCCGGTATTCGGGAGTTGCATAATCTCATAGTCAGAGGAACATGTATAAGTTATGAAGAAAGGAGTAGCAATAAAACTAAACGATCATTATGCTAAGCTAACGGATGGGTCTTGTCCATCACATCATTCTCTAATGATGTGATCCCGTTCATCAAATGACAACATATGTCCATGGCTAGGAAACTTACCATCTTTGATTAACGAGCTAGTCAAGTAGAGGCATACTAGGGACACTCTGTTTGTCTATGTATTCACACATGTATTAAGTTTTCGATTAATACAATTCTACCATGAATAATAAACATTTATCATGATATAAAAAATTATCAAATAAAAAATTCATCCATAAAACAAATATAAACATAAACACAATTTAAACATAAAATAATAATTTGTCACATTATCAACATCACCGTAAAGAATACATGAGATGGACCACAATCATGATAGACAACTCATGTGGTCGTTATATCGAACAACAAGGGGAGATATTACATCTTAGCTACTATTATGAACCCTTAATCCAGAGAATGTGGTACTCATAACTCATCTCGGAGCTGCGAGAATCAATGCCGATGAAGATGGTGTTGAATTCCCCCACCAGCAGCGTATCAGAACAAGGCCACTGAAGAGATCACCTCAGATCATGAAGTGGCGGTGGATAAAAATACTTGATAAATACGATGGTGATTTTTGGGGTATGTATAAGTCAGGAGTACCAGAGAGGCAGCAAAGGGAGGCCAAGTGGACCGAAGTGCCCTTCCTAGGTGTCCGGGGCCCTTGGGTCACTTGAGGCTCCCTGATCTAGTCCCTTGGGTCTCTTTTGCTCCCCTCTTGCATATCGATGGGTAAGTTGAACTTAATGCTCCCCTCTTGCATATCTATAAGAGGTTTAACAATCATTAGGAAAGGGCCTTCCCATCATTATTAGGACATTAGCATCCTGAGGCATATCTACAATAAACGAGTCAAGAAGCACATGGCAGTCCTTAACTTGCACAATAACATTCTCTTGCAGCTTCTTTGAAAGTAGAACCCGTGATATTGAACTCCATCTTGCTAATAGCATAAGGTCCAAGATTACAAAAAAGACTTAGGATAGTGGAAAGACTAACCCTTAATAGCAATGATACATGTGTGTCATGTCTCTTTCTGTCACTGAGTTTGAGCACCGCAAGATCGAACCCATCAGAAAGCACCCCTTCCCATGGCAAGATAAATCAATCTAGTTGGCCAAACCAAACCAATAATAATCATGCATAAAAGAATTCAGAGAAAACTCAAATAATATTCATGGATAGATCTGATCATAAACTCACAGTTCATCGGATCCCAACAAACACACCGCAAAAATTAATTACATCAAATAGATCTCCAAGAACACTGAGGATAACGTTGTATTGAAGATCAAAAAGAGAGAAGAATCCATCTAGCTACTAACTATGGACCCATAGGTCCATGAAGGAAATATGCCCTAGAGGCAATAATAAAGTTGTTATTTTATATTTCCTTATTCATGAGAAAGGTTTATTATTCATGCTAGAATTGTATTGATCGGAAACTTAAATACATGTGTGAATACATAAACAAATATCGTGTCCCTAGTAAGCCTCTACTAGATTAGCTCGTTGATCAAAGATGGTTAAAGTTTCCTAACCATGGGCATGTGTTGTCATTTGATAACAGGATCACATCATTAGGAGAATGATGTGATGGACAAGACCCACCCGCTAGCTTAGCATAATGATCGTTTAGTTTATTGCTATTGCTTTCTTCATGTCAAATACTTATTCCTTCGACTATGAGATTATGCAACTCCCCGATACCAGAGGAATACCTTGTGTGCTATAACATCACAATGTAACTGGGTGATCATAAAGATGCTCTATAGGTATCTCTGAAGGTGTCTATTGAGTTGGCATAGATCGAGATTAGGATTTGTCACTCCGAGTATCGGAGAGGTATCTCTGGGCCCTCTCGGTAATACACATCATAAGATTGCAAGCAAATGACTAAGGAGTTAGTCGTGAGGTGATGTATTATGGAACGAGTAAAGAGACTTGCCAGTAACGAGATTGAACTAGGTATGAAGATATCGATGATCGAATCTCGGGCAAGTAACATACCGATAGACAAAGGGAATTACGTATGTTGTCATAACGGTTCGACCGATAAAGATCTTCGTACAATATGTAGGAACCAATATGGGCATCCAGGTTCCGCTATTGGTTATTGACCAGAGAGGTGTGTCGGTCATGTCTACATAGTTCTCGAACCCGTAGGGTCCGCATGCTTAACGTTCGTTAACGATATAGTGTTATATGAGTTATATGTTTTGGTGACCAATGTTGTTCGGAGTCCCGAATGAGATCACAGACATGACAAGGAGTTTCAAAATGGTCAAACGGTAAATATTGATATATAGGACGATGGTATTTGGACACCGGAAGTGTTTCGGGACGTACCGGGAAGAAATCGGGTCACCGAAAGGGGTTCCGGGCACCCCCGACATGTAGATGGGCTTAATGGGTCAAGGGAGGGATAGACAAGCCCACAGGGGGATGGTGCGCCCCTTTTCCTAGCCAAACAGGCCTAGGGAAGGAAAGGGGGGAGGGCTAGCCCCTCCTGCCTTTCCCTCTCATGGGAGAAAGGAAAGGGGGCACCCTCCCATGCCTTTCCCCCGCTACTATACATGGCAGAAGGGGGCGCCACCTTGGGAGAGACTGATACATCTCCAACGTATCTATAATTTATGAAGTATTCATGCTGTTATTTTATCATTCTTGGATGTTTTACAACCATTTTATAGCAACTTTATATCATCTTTTGGGACTAACCTATTGACCCAGTGCCGAGTGCCAGTTGCTGTTTTTTGCTTGTTTTTTACATCGCAGGAAATCAATATCAAACAGAGTCCAAACACTGTGAAACTTTTTGTGGATTTTTGATGGACCAGAAGACCACCAATGGGCCAGAGCAGCACCTCGGGGGTGCCCTGAGGGGGCACAACCCACCATGGCGCGCCTGGGGGGCCAGGGGCGCCCAGGTGGGTTGTGCCCACCTCGGTGGCCTCCCTCACCCCTTCTTTACCCTATAAATTCACAAATATTCCAAAAACCCTCGGGGTTAGTCTAGATCAGAAGTTTCACCGCCGCAGGTTCTGTGGCCACCGAAAACCAACCTAGACCCCGTTCCGGCACCCTGCCGGAGGGAGGAATCATCTCCAGTGGCCATCTTCATCATCCCGTCGGCCACCATGATGAGGAGGGAGTAGTCCACCCTCGGGGCTGAGGGTTTGTACCAGTAGCTATGTGTTTAATCTCTCTCTCTCTCTCTCGTGTTCTTGAGATGCCATGGTCTTGATGTATCGCGGGCTTTGTTAATATAGTCAGATCATATTGTGTTTTCCCCTCTCTATCTTGTTGTGATGAATTGAGTTTTTCCCTTTGAGATTTCGTTGTTGTCGGATTGAATACTTTTATGGATTTGAGAACACTTGATATATGTCTTGCAATTGAATACTCGTGGTGACAATGGGGTATCGTATTGATTCACTTGATATATGTTTTGGCACTCAACTCATGGATTCCCGAGGTGACATTGGCGTAATCTATGCATAGGGGTTGATGCATGTTCTTGTCTTTGTTTCTCCGGTAGAAATTTTGGGGCACTCTTTGAAGTTCTTTGTGTCAGATTGAGTATTATGAATATGAATTTGCTTTGGTGCTATTTTAGTACGAACTCTAGGATAGATCGAACAAAAAGAATAGCTTTGTGTTATTTTAGTACGAACTCTTGAATAGATCGAACGGAAAGAATAGCTTTGAGGTGGTTTCGTACCCTACAAACAATTTATTCTTATGTTCTCCGCTAGATAGGAACTTTGGAGTGATTCTTCATCGCACTTTGAGGGATGGTTATATGATCCAATTATATTAGCACTGTTGAGAGATTGCACTAGCGAAAGTACAGACCCTAGGCCTCATTTTCAAGCATTGCAATACCATTTTTGTGCCCGTTTACTATTTGCTACCTTGCTGTTTTTATTTATTTAGATTATAAAAATATATTTCTACCATCAATATTACACTTTTATCACCATCTCTTCGCCGAACTAGTGCACCTATACAATTTGCCATTGTATTGGGTGTGTTGGGGACACAAGAGATTTCTTGCATTTGGTTGCAGGGTTGTTTGAGAGAGACCATCTTCATCCTACACCTCCCACGAATTGATAAACCTTAGTGAAAGAACATGCGGTGCCCCCATGTTTGGTTTTGGTAATTGATGACAATCTCTATAGACTAATGGTTGCCTTGAGTTATATTTGAAGGATCGGTCCATAGGCTTCTCTTGAAGTCCATGTGTTGGTTTCAAGGAGTTTTTGAGGTGGCCATAGTGCTTTTCAAGGAATTATCCAAAGATTGGTCATGTGAGAGTTGAGCTTATTGCAAGCATGTCTTGAAGAAGAAGATTGTGTGAACATTCAAGTTTACCTTCAAGACATCATCCTAATGAAGAGAGTTGGAAAGATTCAAGGTTGATCAAGACTAAGTACAGAGAGTGATTCAAGTTGATCAACACACAAAGTGCACAAGTTGTACCAAGAGGGATCAAGTGATCCCATGGTATGGTAAGCATTGTCCATTACGCTTTGTGTTCTAACCCATAGTCTACGTGAGAGTTCTGTGTGGGGTTAGGTATGTTTCCATGGGCTTGCGTCAAGAGGAAGATCTCATACAACCCATGGAGGATGACATCAAGTGGTGATCGTCATCAAGTTTGCGGTGTGCAAGATCAAGTGGAGCAACACGAAGAGTGGCTCACCCATAATGGAGTATGGGGGAGCAATCATGCTTAAAGCTTGCCATCCATTGTGGTGGCGATGGACTTGTGAAGATGTGTCGCGAAGAGTGGCTCACCCATAGTGGAGTATGGGGGAGCAATCAACTAGTCTTCATCGAACCAACGCAATCTAGAAAGGTGGTCCAACTTGAGGAAGTCAAGATCGTCATCATCTAGCTCAAGTGTACTATGTGCAAGGCAAAGGTTTGCCTTTGATAGGTTTTCTATTTTACCGGTCTCATAGTGGTAGTTGGGAGACCGGGCTGTATTATCGATTGTCATACTATCAAGGGGGGCTCTGTAGTGAGTAGCTTGGTTGTATCGTTCGTCGAGAGCTCAAACCATTGCATTTTTGCATCATCTCTCTTGGCTCTTGTTTGGTTCTTCACCTTGTGAAATTTGGAGCTTATGGTCTTCTTCATGACAAGCTTGAGTTCATCGAAAACCAATTTCATATGCATCTTCTTTTGTGTTTTCGGTGTTGGAGGTTTTATCGGTCTTATTTGAGAAAGGGTTCTCGCCATTTTATTTTGGGTTTTTCTCAATTGCTATTTCTTGATATTTCTATCAAGATTGTGTTTTCTCTCGTCCTTAGCTTTCCAACAAACTTGATTTCGTAGAATTCAGAGCTCGTATGCGAAAGTTACGATTGTTTTGTTCTTACCTGTTTTACATAGAGAGTTTGTACCGCCCCATAGAGAGGTTGTACCGGTTGACCGGTACAATCGGTGTTTGGAGCAGTTGTACCGCTCCAGAATTTGTCTGAAGGTTGTACCGGCCATGTACCGCTCTACCACCGGACTAGTTTCTGTTTTGGAGCGGTTCTTGGGCGGTTGTTGACCGGTTGTACCGGTTAGTTTAGTTTAACCGGTACTACTAGTTCCCCGGGCTGTTGCACCACTTAGGGCTTTTTCCTATAGGTTGGGTTTTCCTCTACTTTGACCGGTTGTACCGGTTAGTGCACCGGTTGCACCGGTTGTACCGGTCCTATAGTTTTCTGCACATAAGGGGCAGATACGTGGGGACCTATAAAAGGGGGTCTGTTTCCCCATTAGACTCTATCTTTTTGAGCTCGTGTTCTTCCCCCATTGTTGACCTTCTTCGGTCTTGCTAACTCTCAATCCCTCCATGGATTCTTGCTAGTTTTTGAGGGAAAAGAGAGAGGATATCTAGATCCACATTTCCTCCAATCACTTTCTCCTCTATGTGAGGGGAACCCCTTGGATCTAGATCTTGAAGTTCTTGGTGTTCTCCTTCTTGTTCTTCCTCTTATTTTCCTCCCTAGCATTAGTTGCTTCAGTGGGATTTGAGAGAGAAGGACTTGGGCAATCCATGTGCCCTTGCCATTGCATTTGGTGCATCGATTTGAGTTCTCCATGGTGATACGTGGAAGTTACAAGTTGAGAAGCCAACCTCCGAGGACGGAGATCACTATCAGATGACTCCCCAATAACACCCTTGGAGTTTTTCTTGGAGGCAAACTTCCTAAATATATTCATGGTTTTCCTATGAACAAAATTATGAAATTTATTAGCCCACAAAATTTTTCCAACAAAACATCAGAAAATTGATACCAACTACTCATAGGGATGCATAGAGGCCATAGAAAGCATTCAAACTACTTAGAACTCTAAGAATTCAACATGAAAGCACATCTACAACAGCACCAAGAGTAGCTAATTATTCAACATATAAACCACTAAAACAAAAAATAATTGGATAAACGGTGGATTCACATACCAAGCAACAATCCCCCGAAACAGTTTCGGAAACGGAGCTTCGAGCAAAGCGATCGAAATCCGCCGGTTTGAGGACAAGAACATGGGAGAGAGAGAAATGGAGATTTTCTTCTAGAGGTAAGTGATGAAGTAGGCTGAAGGGATAAGTGAGGGGGCCCACTTGGGGACCACAACCCACCAGGGCGCGCCTGGGGGTCCTGGCGCACCTAGGTGGGTTGTGCCCACCTGGTGCACCTCCCTCTGATATTATTTGCACCAGAAATTCAGAAATATTTAGGAAAAAATCATATTAGATTTTCAGAGAATTTTGAGAACTTCCATTTTTGGGTCATTTTTTTATTCCACGGGAAATTCAGAAAACAGATAAAACATGACATTTTATTTTATTTAACTAATAAAAACATAAAACTAAGAGTAGGGACAAAAGGTAGTGCTTACTAAATTCATCAACTTCATACCGTTCAAAAATGATCCATTAATAAGGTTGATCGGGTCTTATTAACAACCACTTTCGATTAGCATGAAACCGAAGAACTTTTGTAAATCACTAAGTTACCTCAATGGGGATATGCATTTCGCCAACAATAATCATTTCATATTTATTTTTGACAATAGGTAGAGGTATTTTAAAACTTCCAATAGTGATTGTCGGAGATTTTTCAATAACATTAATACCATTCACTTGGAATTGTTTCTTCGGAAAGTGCACCGTATGCTCATTACCATTGATATGAAAAGTGACCTTGCTTTTATTGCAATCAATAACATCCCCTGCAGTTTTCAAGAAGGGTCTACCAAGGATAATCGACATGTTGTCGTCCTCGGGCATCTCAAGTATAACAAAGTCAGTCAAAATAGTAACATTAGCAACAACAACGGGCACATCCTCACAGATACCGATAGGTATGGCAGTTGATTTGTTAGCCATTTGCAAAGATATCTCAGTAGGTGTGAGTTTATTCAAGTCAAGTCTTTTATATAAATAGAAAGGCATAACACTAACACCAGCTCCTAAATCACACAAAGCAGTTTTCACATAATTCTTTTTGATGGAGCAAGCTATAGTTGGTATTCCCGGATCTCCAAGTTTTTAGGTATTCCGTCTTTAAAAGTATAATTAGCAAGCATAGTGGAGATTTCAGCTTCCGGTATTTTTCTCTTATTAGTGATGATGTCTTTCATATACTTTGCATAAGGATGCATTTTCAAGATGTCAGTCATGCGAGTATGCAAAAAGACTCGCCTCAGCATTTCAGCAAAGCGTTCAAATTCTTCATTGTAACATCCCAAATTTTCAATTTGGAATGTTATACATAGATCATCATGCATATCATATTTTTCTTGCATTTTGGTTGATCCTAGAAATTTCACGCAACTCAAGGACCTCCAGAGAGAGTTGGAGATTTCGTTATTTTCATATTTGAGTTTTCTCGAATTTTGAAAAAGAGGATCATTTGATTTATTTTATTTTATCTTCAATTATTTTTCCAATATCAAAATATGAGAGAGGGAATAATATGACTTTCCCAAAATTTAGGAAAAATGAAGATTTAATAAATAGATCAAGTTTTGTTTGCCGGAGTTTTATTTGCATTTTATTTGGATAGGGAAAAATGCGCATTTTCGAAAATTGCATTTTAGGTCCGGAGAAAAGTTCATTTTGTTCGGCTCATTTTTAGGAGTCGGGGAAAATTTACTTTAGATTTTTCGGAGTTCGTTTAGATCTCTTTTTGTTTTTTTTCTGCGCGCTGAACCGTTTATATATAAAAAAAAACTTACCACAGGCCAGCCGGGCCAAGGCCCAGGCCAGCCACCGCCGCAGCCCCAGCCCCAGCCCCTGCGCGCGCAGCCAGCGCCAGGCAAGGCAGGCCGCCGCCGCCGCCTCTTGTTTCCCTAGCCGAATCCTAATAGGATTCTTAGGCCGGCTCTTTTCCTAGTTTCGTTTTCTTTCTTTTTCTTCTAGACTCTTTTTCCTAATCCAAGTCTAATTCTTGTCCCCTACCCCAAGTAAACCCCCCTCCCCAATATAAATACCCAAGCACCCCCCCTCTAAACATCAAATCAAAACCCCTCTCTACACCACCCAAGCCACCCCTCACCCGCGCGCCGCCCTAAGCCGCCGCCCAACGCCGCCGGAGGTTGCCCTGCGTCTCTTTTTTCTCGGATCGTTTTCTTCTAATCGTTCCGATTCTTTTCTTCTCTAAACCGTTCTGGTTTTCTAGATCGGTTTTTCGTTCGGTTTTCTTCTCCGAAACCCTAGATCGGATTCATTTTCTTTTCCGATTTAGTTGTCTTTGGACCGTTTGCCGGACCGTTCGTCCTAACGAACGTGATCACCGGATTCTTCCTCGGTTAATGACATCCGTTCGTTTAACCGTTCTTCGTTTTCTTTTCGTCGGATTTATTCCGCGATCGCGATCTCAGATCCGATCTTCGTTCTAGTTTATCTTCTCGCTCGTTTATCGGAATCAGGTGATTCAAGCGCCTGGAGTTTCGTTTCGAAACCGCCGTTCCGTCTAATCAACTTAAACAAGTTTTTGCCCGGTAAAATTTGACCTAGATTCAACTTGCTAGAACCGAGTTGTTTTCTTCCGCCGTTTGTTTTTCCGTCGTTTGTTCGGTTCGTTCTTTCTTTGCAACCGGAGTTCTTAAGTTGAACTATCTGGTTCGATCTCTTGTTCGAGTTTTACCTGTGCATTAGATGAGTACTTATTGTATGCTTGTTGTTTGTCTGCGATAGATTACCCGGATTGTGCCGCTTGTTACTTCGAAACCCTAGGACTCGCGGATCATCAGCAAGGCAAGTAACACTTTGATCATACCTTTTCTACAACACATGTTTTATTGCATTAGATCAATCCTCACACATTGCATGATTAGGATCTAATTAAATTGTGGGATGGGAAGTAGATGAGGTAGTACCTATTACCTGTTTATTATCAAACCTTTGGGAGTTACTTCTACGTTTGCTTATTATGCCATGCTATGCTAGTAGACGTGGATTGGGTGAGTGATATCCATGACAGATGTGAGTTTATTAATTTTAATGGTTTATCTAAAGTGGCAACTTAAACACACATCTGGGTGGATTGAGGCACCTGATGTCTATCAGGACTTGCCTGTTTTTTTTTGGACCGCCACCCAGGCTCAAAGGGATCATAAGATCTTTCATGCTAGAAACTTTCGTGTGCAGCCACATGCTACTATGGGCTCTGGCGTAGTTGACTAAGTCGTGCGAACTCTTACGGGCTGGACTAGCAGATGTAGGGGATGTAGGTGTACCGGTCTACCCCACATGTAAGGTGCTAGTGCTTCTGAAAGACTATGTCTCGGTCATCCGTTTCTCAAACACCATGTAGTACGAGAAAACAAACGGAGGCGATCGAGTCATGTGGGGAAAAGTGCGCAAACCTCTGCAGAGTGTACAAACTAATCATGATTAGCCGTGTCCCCGGTTATGGACAACTTGAGTATCTAGTACTTGAATATCATGTGAATCTCAACATGTTACTTCTAATTAATGTTGTTGGGTTTTAATTATTTTTAATTGGGATTGAGAATGTTGTCAACCATTCTCAATGTTTCACAACCACCATGATAGCTAAATAAATTTATTCCTTTGTAGTAGGGAAAATTGGCTTTACGCAAAACCGTAACCATAGAGCTTTCCACCAGCCAAATATGCATATAGTATAGCTGTTTCATTCCATTACTCTCTATGTGTTACTTTGCCAGCATATTCCATGTACTGACCCGTTTTCGGGCTGCAACGTTAATGTTGCAGACTTTTCAGACGACGATTGAAGTGCTTTTAGGTCGTGGTTCTATACTTAGTGATGCCGCTAGAGTTGATGGACCCATTTATCTTCCGAGTCTTCCGCTGTTATCGATATTAGATGGCCTTTAGCCATATTTATTGTAATAAGTTCTTTTTTGAGCCATCGATGTAATAAGTGTGTGATTGCAACTCTGCTATAAATCCTCGATGTACTGTGTGGTGTCAGCATTACTGATCCAGGGATGACACCGTAGCACAGTAGACGTGATCCATTCGGGTCAGGTCGCTACAGAGATGGTATCAGAACACACGCTGACTGTAGGACACGACCACTAAGTTAAAGCCATAGATCACCATTCTCTTCTCATTTTCTAACTCCTCATCTTTTCTACTCTTTTAGGATGACGCACACGAAGATTAAGTACGCTCAACCGGATGAAGGCACACCATTTGGATTTCACCTGAAGGAAGTCACCAAGTACCTGAACATTGGATTACCAAGCTTCACAGGAACCTTCAACGCCACTCTGCCTGAAGAGGAGCGCTGGAAGATTCAAGCTCACGTTCCGGGAAGGACATTCGCGCCAATCACGAAGCCTATAGATAGTGTTTTCAATGCACCAACCTGGAGTCTGGGAAAGAGCATGGCAGCTCATATCACCATGGGACGCATTGGAGAAGTATATCAAGAAGACCTCAAGGACACTATCTACCAGATTTGCGGACGCCGAGATGAACAATGGGAGTTAGTCAGCACCAAGAAGGATAGATCCATTGCATCTTTCATCCAGGAGTTAAACCAGCACATTTGACGCCACGAGAACCAGATGTGCAATGATATGATAGAGCTGAAGAATGCAAAGGCAAGGATCATCGAGCTAGAAGGAGAACTGAAGTCTACACGCAAGGACTACATGGACGAGATCGTAGCTCTAGCAAGGCACAATGGCGATCTTAAGCAGGAGATTGAAGAACTCAAGAGCAAGTTAGCATCCATGGAGGAAGACGAGTACGTCGCATGTCCGGACAACTAAATCATCATCGACGACACCGATTCAGATCCAAGTGAACCTGACTTTGAAGACGAGGCTGGAGCAGATATCATGGAGTCTTCCACCGGTTCAAATTTCTAGATGACCACCAGATAGTAGTAGTATTCCCCCATGTAAACATTATAGTTCGAGCACTTTTGCGATAGTTAGACCGTTTGTAAGCCCTTGTTTGATTGATTGAAGTTATTTTGTGTGAATTTGCTCATGTGCATTGGGGTAGTGTTTTCCCTTTAGACCTCAATCTATTCTCAATTCTCGTCTTTTCTAAACCCTCAGATGCCTCCGAGACGTGACAATGGATTCCCACCGGAGCTCACTCAGTTGATCCAGCAACAGAATCAGTTGATGCAGGTGTTAGTTCAGAATCAGCAGAACAACAACAACAACCCACCACCACCACCACCACCTGTTGACCACTTAGCCCGTTTCCTTAGGCTGAACCCGCCGGTGTTTTCTAGTAGCACCGAGCCGATAGTAGCAGACGATTGGCTCCGCAAGATAGGAAGGGAGTTGACCACTGCAGGATGCACGGATGGTGAGAAAGTGAAGTTTGCCGCTCACCAGCTTGACGGACCTGCGGCAGCTGGTGGGAGAATTTCACAGCCACTTACCCAGTTTACACTGTCACATGGGATCAGTTTCAGCAAGCTTTCCGCACTGCCCATGTTTCAGCAGGAGCTATGGCCATAAAGAAGCGTGAGTTTCGCAACTTACGCCAAGGAGGAAGGACAGTTGGCCAGTACGTTGACGACTTTAGCAAGTTAGCACGTTATGCCCCAGATGACGTTGCTACGGATGCAGCTAAGCAGGAGAAGTTTCTGGAAGGACTGAATGATGAACTAAGCATGAAATTGATGGTAGCGAGTTTCAACAACTACCAGGAGTTGGTAGATCGTGCCATCATGATTGAAGGGAAGCAACAGTAGATGGAGAACCGTAAGAGGAAGTATGGACAGGGGAAGTATAACTCTGGAGCTCAGCAAAAGCCCCGTTTTACCCCTAAACCGGGATTTCAGTTTCAGCACACCCATGGAGGAGGTAGCTCGCACAACCATAATGGCCACAAGAATGGTAATGGGAATGGAGGAAGCAACGGCCATAACCGGACCACCCATCGACCCCAACCAAGAGAGACCTGAGTCAAGTCACCTGTTTCAAGTGTTCGAAGACCGGACATTATGCCAATGAATGTCCCGAAGGCCAGAATGGAAATGGCAATGGAAGCTCTGGGAAGAAGCCGAACCCTTTCAATAGGGGACAGGTGAACCACGTTAATGTGGAGGAGATTGAAGATCAGCCCGATGCAGTAATAGGTAAGTTTTTGGTTAAGTCATTTACTGCACTCGTTCTTTTTGATAATGGTGCATCGCATTCATACATATCAAGGGGATTTGTGGAGAAGTATAGCCTGCCCACTAGGATTCTTAAAACGCCTATGCTAGTAAGCTCACCAGGAGCAGAGTACATGGCCAGACAAGGATGTTTTCAAGTGCCATTGAGTATAGGAAGGCATGTTTTTCCAACGGATTTATTCTGGAGTCCCAAGGATTGGATGTGATTCTTGGTATGGATTGGCTGTCGATGTATGGAGGAAACATCGATTGCGCCAGTAAGACAATTTTTCTTACCACACCAGAAGGAAGAAGGATCAAGTATGTATCCCGGCATGTGCCAAACAGGACACAAGTGAATTGCCTAACAGGAGTTGTGCAGGAGGAAGTACCAGTGGTAAAGGATTTTCCTGATGTATTTCCTGAGGAATTACCAGGCATGCCACCGGATAGAGACATTGAGTTTTTGATTGAGTTATTGCCAAGTACAGGCCCAATATCGAAGCGACCATATAGGATGCCAACAAAGGATTTGGTGGAAATTAAGAATCAGATTAAGGAGTTATTGGATAAAGGTTACATTCGCCCAAGTTCTTCGCCTTGGGGATCACCCGTACTTCTAGTGGAAAAGAAGGATGGATCATTAAGGATGGTTGTAGATTATCGGGGATTGAATGAAGTAACCATCAAGAACAAGTACCCACTGCCAATGATTAATGATCTGTTTGATTGTTTGCAAGGAGCTAAAGTGTTTTCCAAGATCGATTTGCGATCAGGATACCACCAGTTGAAGATTCGAGAGCAGGATATTCCGAAGACAGCTTTTACCACGAGATATGGACTGTATGAGTATACCGTTATGTCATTTGGATTGACTAACGCACCTGCCTATTTTATGAACCTGATGAACAAAGTGTTTATGGAGTTTTTGGATAAGTTCGTCGTAGTGTTCATTGATGACATCCTGGTCTATTCAAAGAATGAAGAGGAGCATAAGGAGCATTTGCGTTTGGTTTTGGAGAAACTAAGGGAACATCAGTTATATGCCAAGTTCAGCAAATGCAAGTTTTGGTTAAAGGAAGTTGGATTCCTCGGACACATTATATCCGGAGAAGGTATAGCAGTTGACCCCACAAAGGTTGAGACCGTAACCGAATGGGAAGCACCAACAACAGTTGGAGAGATCCGGAGTTTTCTTGGACTCGCAGGATACTACCGGAGATTTATTGAGAACTTTTCAAAGATTACGAAGCCTATAACGGAGTTGTTGAAGAAGGATACTAAGTTCAAATGGACTGAGGAGTGTGAGGCTAGTTTCCAGGAATTGAAGAAACGTTTGGTTACCTCACCAGTATTGATTTTGCTAGATCAGACCAAGGATTATGAGGTGTATTGCGACGCTTCACGTCGAGGACTTGGAGCAGTGCTTATGCAGGAAGGGAGAGTTGTTTCGTATGCTTCACGGCAACTGAAGCCTCATGAGTTGAATTATGCCACGCATGATTTGGAGCTAGCAGCCGTAGTGCATGCATTGAAGATGTGGAGACATTTCCTCATTGGAAATCATTGTGAGGTGTACACGGATCACAAGAGTTTGAAGTACATTTTCACGCAGAAGGAGTTGAACCTCAGACAAAGGAGATGGTTGGAGCTCATCAAGGATTATGACATGAGATTGCATTACCATCCCGGAAAAGCTAATGTAGTAGCTGACGCATTGAGCCGTAAGAGCCATGTCAATACCCTAGTGACGGGGAAAATACCAAAGGAATTAGCAGAAAACCTTCGTGAGCTATGTTTGGAAATAGTTCCGAGAGGCTATGTAGCAGCATTGGAGATTCAGTCAACATTGATGGATAGAATCAGAGAAGCTCAGAAATCTGACAAGGAGATTGCTGCTATAAAAGAGAAATTGAGCGAAGGAAAAGCAAAGGGATTTCGTGAGGATGAGCACGACACCCTATGGTTTGAAGACCGTGTTTATGTGCCAAATGACCCGGAGATCAGGAAGTTGATTTTGCAAGAGGCACATGATTCACCGTATTCGATTCACCCAGGGAATACCAAGATGTATTTGGATTTAAAGGAAACATTTTGGTGGACCGGAATGAAGAAGGATATTGCAGCATATGTAGCAGTTTGTGACGTATGTCAGAGAGTAAAGGCGGAGCATCAGAAGCCAGCAGGATTGTTACAACCATTGCCGATACCCGAATGGAAGTGGGATAAGATAGGCATGGATTTTATCACAGGACTACCTAGGACAAAATCAGGCTATGACTCGATATGGGTAGTAGTTGATCGTTTGACGAAGGTAGCACATTTCATTCCAGTTAAGACCACTTACACCAGTGCTAAATTGGCAAAGATATACATGACTAGGATCATATGTTTGCATGGAGTTCCGAGGAGTATCGTATCAGATAGAGGAACCCAATTTACCTCAAAGTTTTGGAATCAGTTGCATGAAACTTTAGGAACCAGACTAGAGTTCAGCATAGCTTTTCATCCACAGACAGATGGATAGACCGAGAGAGTCAATCAGATTTTGGAAGATATGCTGAGAGCTTGTGCACTAGATTATGGATCTAGCTGGGACGACAACCTACCGTATGCGGAGTTTTCTTATAACAACAGTTACCAAACCAGTTTGAAGATGGCACCTTTCGAAGCTTTATACGGAAGGAGGTGCAGGACACCATTGTCATGGAACGAAGTTGGAGACCGTCAATTCTTTGGACCAGATTTGATTAAGGAGTCTGAACGAAAAGTTAAGTTGATTCGCGATAGGCTCAAGGTAGCCCAGTCCAGGCAGAAGAGCTACGCAGATTCAAAACGCAAGGAGATAGTTTACGAAACCGGAGACAGAGTTTATCTCCGAGTATCCCCACTTCAAGGAGCTAAGCGCTTTGGAGTTAAGGGAAAGTTAGCACCGCATTTCGTTGGACCGTATAAGATTTTGCAACGTATGGGAGAAGTCGCTTATAAGTTGGAATTACCAGAGGGACTGTCAGGAGTTCATGACGTATTCCATCTGTCTCAGCTGAAGAAATGTCATGCCGAGATGGCGGAGATACCACTAAGAGATACCGTGCCACTCGAAGCGATTCAGTTAAAGGATGACCTAACGTATGAGGAGAAGCCAGTCAAGATTCTCGAGTTTGCCAGTAGAGTTACTCGCAGCAAGGTTATCAAATTTTGCAAAGTTCAGTGGAACCACCACTCAGAGGATGAAGCCACCTGGGAGAGAGAATAAGATTTGCTCAAGGACCACCCTCACCTATTTTCTAGCCAACCCGAATCTCGAGGGCGAGATTCACCTTAAGGGGGGTAGGTTTGTAACATCCCAAATTTTCAATTTGGAATGTTATACATAGATCATCATGCATATCATATTTTTCTTGCATTTTGGTTGATCCTAGAAATTTCACGCAACTCAAGGACCTCCGGAGAGAGTTGGAGATTTCGTTATTTTCATATTTGAGTTTTCTCAAATTTTGAAAAAGAGGATCATTTGATTTATTTTATTTTATCTTCAATTATTTTTCCAATATCAAAATATGAGAGAGGGAATAATATGACTTTCCGAAAATTTAGGAAAAATGAAGATTTAATAAATAGATCAAGTTTTGTTTGCCGGAGTTTTATTTGCATTTTATTTGGATAGGGAAAAATGCGCATTTTCAAAAATTGCATTTTAGGTCCGGAGAAAAGTTCATTTTGTTCGGCTCATTTTTAGGAGTCGGGGAAAATTTACTTTAGATTTTTTGGAGTTCGTTTAGATCTCTTTTTGTTTTTTTTTCTGCACGCTGAACCGTTTATATATAAAAAAAAACTTACCGCAGGCCAGCCGGGCCAAGGCCCAGGCCAGCCACCGCCGCAGCCCAGCCCCCTGCGCGCGCAGCCAGCGCCAAGCAAGGCAGGCCGCCGCCGCCGCCTCTTGTTTCCCTGGCCGAATCCTAATAGGATTCTTAGGCCGGCTCTTTTCCTAGTTTCGTTTTCTTTCTTTTTCTTCTAGACTCTTTTTCCTAATCCTAGTCTAATTCTTGTCCCCTACCCCAAGTAAACCCCCCCTCCCCAATATAAATACCCAAGCACCCCCCCTCTAAACATCAAATCAAAACCCCTCTCTACACCACCCAAGCCACCCCTCACCCGCGCGCCGCCCTAAGCCGCCGCCCAACGCCGCCGGAGGTTACCCTGCGTCTCTTTTTTCTCGGATCGTTTTCTTCTAATCGTTCCGATTCTTTTCTTCTCTAAACCGTTCTGGTTTTCTAGATCGGTTTTTCGTTCGGTTTTCTTCTCCGAAACCCTAGATCGGATTCATTTTCGTTTCCGATTTAGTTGTCTTTGGACCGTTCGCCGGACCGTTCGTCCTAACGAACGTGATCACCGGATTCTTCCTCGGTTAACGATGTCCGTTCGTTTAACCGTTCTTCGTTTTCTTTTCGTCGGATTTATTCCGCGTTTATTCCGCGATCGCGATCTCAGATCCGATCTTCGTTCTAGTTTATCTTCTCGCTCGTTTATCGGAATCAGGTGATTCAAGCGCCTGGAGTTTCGTTTCGAAACCGCCGTTCCGTCTAATCAACTTAAACAAGTTTTTGCCTGGTAAAATTTGACCTAGATTCAACTTGCTAGAACCGAGTTGTTTTCTTCCGCCGTTTGTTTTTCCGTCGTTTGTTCGGTTCGTTCTTTCTTTGCAACCGGAGTTCTTAAGTTGAACTATCTGGTTCGATCTCTTGTTCAAGTTTTACCTGTGCATTAGATGAGTACTTATTGTATGCTTGTTGTTTGTCTGCGATAGATTACCCGGATTGCGCCGCTTGTTACTTCGAAACCCTAGGACTCGCGGATCATCAGCAAGGCAAGTAACACTTTGATCATACCTTTTCTACAACCCATGTTTTATTGCATTAGATCAATCCTCACACATTGCATGATTAGGATCTAATTAAATTGTGGGATGGGAAGTAGATGAGGTAGTACCTATTACCTGTTTATTATCAAACCTTTGGGAGTTACTTCTACGTTTGCTTATTATGCCATGCTATGCTAGTAGACGTGGATTGGGTGAGTGATATCCATGACAGATGTGAGTTTATTAATTTTAATGGTTTATCTAAAGTGGCAACTTAAACACACATCTGGGTGGATTGAGGCACCTGATGTCTATCAGGACTTGCCTGTTTTTTTTTGGACCGCCACCCAGGCTCAAAGGGATCATAAGATCTTTCATGCTAGAAACTTCCGTGTGCAGCCACATGCTACTATGGGCTCTGGCGTAGTTGACTAAGTCGTGCGAACTCTTACGGGCTGGACTAGCAGATGTAGGGGATGTAGGTGTACCGGTCTACCCCACATGTAAGGTGCTAGCGCTTCTGAAAGACTATGTCTCGGTCATCCGTTTCTCAAACACCATGTAGTACGAGAAAACAAACGGAGGCGATCGAGTCATGTGGGGAAAAGTGCGCAAACCTCTGCAGAGTGTACAAACTAATCATGATTAGCCGTGTCCCCGGTTATGGACAACTTGAGTATCTAGTACTTGAATATCATGTGAATCTCAACATGTTACTTCTAATTAATGTTGTTGGGTTTTAATTATTTTTAATTGGGATTGAGAATGCTGTCAACCATTCTCAATGTTTCACAACCACCATGATAGCTAAATAAATTTATTCCTTTGTAGTAGGGAAAAATTGGCTTTACGCAAAACCGTAACCATAGAGCTTTCCACCAGCCAAATATGCATATAGTATAGCTGTTTCATTCCATTACTCTCTATGTGTTACTTTGCCAGCATATTCCATGTGCTGACCCGTTTTCGGGCTGCAACGTTAATGTTGCAGACTTTTCAGACGACGATTGAAGTGCTTTTAGGTCGTGGTTCTATACTCAGTGATGCTGCTGGAGTTGATGGACCCATTTATCTTCCGAGTCTTCCGCTGTTATCGATATTAGATGGCCTTCAGCCATATTTATTGTAATAAGTTCTTTTTGAGCCATCGATGTAATAAGTGTGTGATTGCAACTCTGCTATAAATCCTCGATGTACTGTGTGGTGTCAGCATTACTGATACAGGGATGACACCGTAGCACAGTAGACGTGATCCATTCGGGTCAGGTCGCTACATTCATCATCTTTCTTTTTAGTTGATTTGGGTGGAAAAGGTATAGGTTTTTGAATCCACAGTTCTCTTTCTTTACCGTGTTTTCTGATACGTCTTCGTCATATCTACTTTTCCAAACACTTTTACCCTTGTTTTGGACTCTAACTTGCATGATTTGAATGCAACTAACCCGGACTGACGCTGTTTTCAGCAGAATTACCATGGTGTTATTTATGTGTAGAAACAAACGTTCTTGGAATGACGTGAAACTTCACGGAGCCACTTTTCAGAAAATAAGAAAAATACCTACAAAAGATGAAGGCCAGGGGGCCCACCACCTCTCCACGAGGGTGGGGGCCGCGCCTGCCCCCCTAGGGTGCGCCCCCTACCTCGTGGGCCCCCTGTTGCCTCTCCGACTCCAACTCCATATATTGTGTTTCGGGGAGAGAAAAAATCAGAGAGAAGAATTCATCGCGTTTTACGATACGGAGCTGCCGCCAAGCCCTAAAACCTCTCGGGAGGGCTGATCTGGAGTCCGTCCGTGGCTCCGGGGAGGGGAATCCGTCGCCATCGTCATCATCAACCATCCGCCATCACCAATTTCATGATGCTCACCGCCGTGCGTGAGTAATTCCATCGTAGGCTTGCTGGACAGTGATGGGTTGGATGGTATCTATCATGTAATCGAGTTAGTTTTGTTAGGGTTTGATCCCTAGTGTCCACTATGTTCTGAGATTGATGTTGCTATGACTTTGCTATGCTTAATGCTTGTCACTAGGGCCCGAGTGCCATGATTTCAGATCTGAACCAATTATGTTTTTCATCAATATATGAGTGTTCTTGATCCTATCTTGCAAGTCTATAGTCACCTATTATGTGTTATGATCCATTAACCCCGAAGTGACAATAATCGGGATAATTACCGGTGATGACCGTACTTTGAGGAGTTCATGTATTCACTATGTGTGAATGCTTTGTTCCGGTTCTCTATTAAAAGGAGGCCTTAATATCCCTTAGTTTCCGTAAGGACCCCGTTGCCACGGGAGGGTAGGACAAAAGATGGCATGCAAGTTCTTTTCCATAAGCACGTATGACTATATTCGGAATACATGCCTACATTATATCAATGAACTGGAGCTAGTTCTGTGTCACCCTAGGTTATGACTGTTACATGATGAACCGCATCCGGCATAATTCTCTATCACCAATCCATTGCCTACAAGCTTTCCATATATTGTTCTTCGCTTATTTACTTTCCCGTTGCTATTGCTATCATCACTACAAAATACCAAAAACATTACTTTTACTACTATTACCTTTTGCTACCGTTATCACTACTATCATATTACTTTGCTACTAAATACTTTTGTCACACCCTAGCTAGTTCATGCATTAGAGTGTTGCATCATGTCTACTTTTCCAGAAAATTGAAATGTGGATGACAGAACCCCCAGCACCCCCTGAAACAGCTAGGGTTTACTAAAATCATTTTCAATGAATCTGAAATGCCCTTCTAAAAAGTCCACCCTTTTTGTCTTGGGTTAGAACCTCTAACAAAATGGGTTCACATTTTTCTAGGACACATAAGTTCATTGGATTAAATCTTTATCTATTTGCATTTGGGAAATTAAATGCTATAAAATATTTTAAGTGCCCATATAATTCTGGAAATAAGTGTGGGCTGTTGGAAATAATTCAAACAGAGCCCCTGATTATTTTCAGGATTTTTGGAAGTGCCTAACTATTTTAAATAAAGCCACACAGTTACAGAAAATAGAAAAACAAAAACAGAAATAAAAGAAACCGCTTACCTGGCCGCAGCCCACCTCCCGGCCCACCTGGCGGCCCAGCACTGTGCTGGCCCGTGCCAGCCAACTGCTTCCTCCCGCCAGGCAGGCAGGCAGGAGGTGACGCCGGTGAGCGCGAGCTCGCCACGACGCCCGCTGCTTGCCGCCCGCGCCCCTGGACACCTGGGTAGGCTCCACGTCGCCGCCTCGACCTCGCAGACACACCCACTCTCCCCCTACCTCTCTCCCTCGCCCTCTCCCGCCATGGCCGACGCCCCTGCCGCCGCACCGTCGACGTAGCCGCGTTCCCCGTCGTCCTCGCGCCACGCCACCGTGTCCAGAAGCTCCGCCGCCCTCCTCTCCTTCGAGCAAGCCGAGCCCCGAGCGCTCGCGTGCCTTGGAGCCACCGCAACAACCTCGCCCGACCTCGTCGTCGCCGGAGATCCCTTTCGCCGTCTCCGCCGCACTAGCAGGAGCCCAACGCACCACCCCACGCGTCGTCTGCACCGTCGTGTTCGCCGTGAGCTGCTGCACCTCTCCGTCCCTCCCATCCTTGCTCTCGCGCTTCGTAGCAACTGCACCGAGCTCGGCCGCGCCCGCCGCCGCCACCGCACGTTGCCGTCATGGCCACAACCACTTGGGCTTGATTCCGGGTACGTCACCATCTTCACCGCACTAGCAGGAGCCCAACGCACCACCCCACGCGCCTCGCCGTGCCCCGTAGCCTCGGGTTCGACCGCGCCCGAACTCCGGCGACCGCCAAGTTCGTCGCCGGCGTCGTTTCCGGCCACCCCGAGCTCCACCACTGCCACCACTCAATGCGCTTGCTCCCAGCTACGCGTAGGAGGTCTCCACCGTCCATTTGGTCGTCGGAGTGCAAAACCCGCACTGCCCCGCCACGTCTGGCCTCGCCGGCAGCTAAACGCCGGCGCGTTTGACCCTGGTTGACTCCATGTGGGCCCAGGTTGACTCCTCCCTGAGTCTATGACAGGTGGGGCCCGTCTGCTAATTAAGTTAGGTTTAGTGCTAACTAAAAATTAGTTAGGCTAATTGCACTGACATGGGGGTCCCACTGGTCAGGTTTGACCTGGACCGACTCCGTTGACCGCTGACATCACCATGACGCACTGCTGACGCAATAACTATTTTTTGGATTTACTTTTATAGAGGAAATTCCAGAAAATACTACAAACTTCAAAAATTCATAACTTTTAATCTGTAACTCCAAATGCAAAGGTTTGACCTGGACCGACTCCGTTGACCGCTTGAAGGTTGCCGAGTACATGTCATGTAAACAACGATAAGTGGTGAGAGCGTATATGAAGAAGTACACCCCTGCAGGGTTAACATCATCTATTCGAATAGCCCCGTCCGCGGTAAAGGACTACTTGGTTGCATATACAGTTCATAGACAACTTAATGGTTACTATTAAAAGACTCAAGATAAGTGTGAGTACCGCGGATGGCCCTCTCGTAGGATGACGAGGGAGGATCCACGGTGGAGTATTGTGTTGGTTATTAGTGGACTCGTGTCCGAAAACTATTTTACAAGTGGTCTCTCATAGGATAGCTTAGCCAAGAGTCAAAGCTGGCCTGCTGCTATAACTCCACTACCTTCTTGAGAATGAGCATGTATAATAGGATCTGTTGTAAGTCTTGCTGAGTACCTTTGTACTCATGTTGCTTTAATTACTGTTTCTAGACGACAACACCGCCCCCTCTGACGGGTTTTACGTAGACCTCGACGTCGATGAGTGACTTGCCACCCAGGTGGTGATTCCGAGCCATGGAGGGCCCTATGTAGATAGACAGGCTTCGTCAAGCCTTCTTCTTTCTAGTGTCTGTACTCAAACTAGTGTGCTTCCGCATGTGCTTGTATGCTTGTATGACTTGAGTGTCGGGTCATGTGACCCCTACCTGTATGGACATGTTATGTATGGCTCTCCGGAGCCTTTAAATAAAGTACTTGAGTTGTAGAGTTTTGTTGTGATGCCATGTGTTCACACACGAACACGTCACGTGTACCTTCGACGCCGGGGGTGATGCACCACAGCTCACGTCGAAGGAGTCTCACCGGAAGCGCGATTCGCAAGTCGACCGGCGAGAGCTTTTGAGGACCCGATACCCCACACTCCCGGGAGGGACCCCGTCGGGGAGTGCAGCGGCTATGGGCTGCCCTAGGTCGGACCAACCGCCCCTAGAGCATCGGAATTCGCAGCTCTCCAGCACGAAGAACGAGGAAGCAAGAACGGGGGAGAGACAAAACATAGATGAAAAATTAGTAGATGTGTTTTTTTTGCGATTGTGTGTTGTTCAATCGGCCGTCACCTATCGTCTATTTATGAGGCGGCTGGACTTTCCGTACAAGAAAAGGACTAAAAATTCCGCCCAAAACATCAAAAACCCTAACCTAACTCAGACAGGAATCTTTGGGAATTTCCGGATCAATCTCGGTCTCACCGATTGGTTTGCTTCGGTCCCACCGAGTGAACGTGGCCAACTCTCTGTAACCTTCTGTAATTTCCAGATCAATCTCGGTCTCACTGATTGGTTTGCTTCGGTCCTACCGAGTCAACATTGCCAACTTTCTGGTAAATTTTCGGACAAACTCGGTCTCACCGATCAAATCAACTCGGTCGGTCCGAAATGACTCTGCAGCTTCTGTTTCTGACCTTGTTTTGCCACCATAGGTTGCATACGACTTTGTATTAAGACGATATTTATATGAAAATTGATCGTTTCGACGAGACGAAGACAATTCATGTAGATAATTTTTCCATACGAGGCAGTCCTGGGGGCTTAATCAGCCGAATAGTATTCTGAATACAAAAACTTGGTATTTTGAGACAATACGAAACTTTTTTATGTAGATCACTTCTCCGTTTGAAGCCATATTATTTAAATTCTTGACCGTGCCCAAATCTGGTGTCAACACATGCCCCCCTGTTTTTCGGCAAAACTTGGGTGCCGAAAAATAACTTGCAATGTATTTGTTCTAAGGACGATGTCAACACTCCATCGGCCATTTATTTTTCTCAGGACGATACTTATGTATCAGCCATGTTTATGCTAAGGGCGATAGTTATCTATCGACCATTGCCTATATAGGCTTCTTTCCACACACCTGGGTGATATTTCTTTAAATATTTGCCATTGAGAGCTCGAGGTAATAATGTGCCTTGTACATATTCCACCAAATATGAGTTTCCGGGAACCACTCTTGTAATCCTAAAAGGACCTTCCCAACTTGGAGACCATTTCCCGAATTTTTTATCTCTTGAATCAACCGGCAGAATCACTTTCCAGACGAGATCACCAACTTGAAAATTCTTCAACTTAACTTTCTTATTGTAAGCTCTTGCAACCCTCAACTTGTCTCTCTCTATGGACTTCAAAGCGGCCAAACGTTTATCGGCAACCTCATCAATATTGTCCATCATCAAGTTATAAAAGTCCACTGTCGATAAATCATTTTGTTTGGCTACTCTCAAAGCACTCAAATTTACTTCCACTAGTAAAACAACCTCTTGACCATATACTATCTCAAATGGAGTCACCTTCGTAGCACCATGCCTTGAAATTCTATGTGCCCACAAAGCTTCAGATAACAACTCATGCCATCTCCTTGGATTATCCTCAATCTTCTTCTTGATGAGTTTGATTAGAATTTTATTGCTAGACTCTGCTTGTCCATTGGCTTGGGCATAATACGGAGAGGAATTGAGCAACTTTATGTTATAAGATTCGGCAAATTCTCTGACTTGGTGTGACATGAAAGATGAGCCTTGATCTGTAGTCAATGTTTGAGGAATGCCGAATCTATGAATAATGTGCTCAGTTATGAATTTAATTACCTCCGTATGTGTCATTTTCTTGAGAGGTATTGCTTTAGAACATTTAGTGAAATAACCGGTTGCTACCAATACGAACCGATGCCCCTTTGAGGAAGACGGATGAATTTGTCCAATAAAGTCTAAACCCCATCCTCTGAAAGGCCACGGCTTGATAATGGGATGTAACATAGCAGCAGGAGCCAACTGAATATCACCAAACTTTTGACAAGCTTCACATCCTTTATAATATTTGAAGCAATCATTAATCATAGTTGGCCAATAAAACCCAGCACGCCATAGTAACCATTTCATCTTGGGAGCTGACTGATGAGTGCCACAAATACCTTCATGGACCTCTCCCATAGCAATTCTCGCTTGGTCCTCATCCAAGCACTTTAAAAGAATATCATCGACCGTTCGGTGATAGAGACCATCATCTCTCATTCCGTATTTGAAAGCCATACGCCGAACAGCCCTGTCCACCCTTCTACGAGGATCACACAAATAATCAATGATGGGTTTCCTCCAGTCTTGATTTTCTCCTGCATCGAATATTTCATTAGCGGCCGAAACAGTGGGCTCCGGTTTGGCCTCCCCTATGTTGGCAAGACTAGACATCGGCTTTTCAGAAATATGAAACATGCCATGATCAACATGATAGCCGGATGCTTGTTGTGCCAACTCATTTGCTTTCCAATTGTCATGTCTAGATATATGAGCAATGCTAAAATAATCCAAAGTAGAAATTATATCTAGACATTTATCAAGATAGACATTAAGTGATTCGTCAAAACATTGAAAGACTTTGGATATTTGCTGCACTACTAATAATGAATCTCCATAAGCCTCAATATGTGTAACACCTATAGCAAGTAACATCTCCAGGCCGAATAATAATGCTTCATATTCGGCTTGATTGTTTGTACAAAAATATTCTAAGCGGCAAGAGGCTTCAAAAACAGCACCATGAGGGGATATGTAAACAATACTAACACCTTGGCCATTGCTACAAACTGAACCATCAAAATATAATCTCCATGGTACTAGTGAGACAAGGTTTATATCAACATCATGCTTGTCATCAATCCGATGTTCAATAATAAAATTAGCAACGATTTGGCCTTTCATGGATTTTAGAGATTCATAAGCCAAATCATATTCAATCAAGGCATAAGCCCACTTGCCAATTCTACCACTAAGAATTGGTCTATGGAACATGTATTTGATGACATCGGTTTGACAAGCTATAATGCAAGTACTAGGCACTAGATAATGTCTCAATTTTGTGCAAGCATAATATAAGCATAAGCATAATTTCTCAATAAATGCATACCTTGTCTCGGCGTCCAACAAGCGTAGGCTCAAATAATTAATAGCATGCTCCTTTCCTTTGGTCTCTTGAGTCAAAACAACACCAATAACACCTTCCTCCGCTGCAATGCAAAGTCTAAATGGCTCCTTGTGCCTGGGCGCTTTCATAACTGGAGGAGTGCACAAATATTTCTTAATCATATCAAATGCCTCTTGCTGTTTTGCCCCCCAAGTAAAATCAACATCATTCTTTAACCGAAGGATAGGAGTAAATGCATCAACCTTCCCCGATAGACTGGCTATGAACCTCCTCAAATAATTGACCTTGCCAAGGAATTTTTGCATATCTCTCTTACATGTTGGAGCCTCTACTTTCTGTATAGCTTCTATCTTTTTGGGATCAATTTCCACGCCATCTTCATGAATAATGAAACCCGAAAACTTACTAGCCGATACACCAAAGGCACACTTCAAAGGATTCATTTTCAGCCCATATTTCTTCATTCTTTCAAAAGCCAAATGCAAATCGGCTAAGTGAGATTCAAAAGCATCCGATTTGACAACAATATCATCAATGTAGACCTTAAGTATAACACCAAGTAAATCATGAAAAAATAAATTCATAGCCCTTTGATACGTGGTGCCAGCATTCTTTAACACAAATGTCATCACCGTCCACTCAAATAAACCAAGGAAACCGGGGCATCGAAAAGCCGTTTTGGACATGTCCTCTTCGGCCATAAAAATCTGATTATACCCCGCATTACCATCAAGAAAGCTAATGATCTTATGCCGAGAAGCATCATTAATAAGCATATCGGCTATTGGCATGGGATACTCATATTTAGGTGTAGCTCTATTCAAATCTCCGAAATCAATGCACACCCTCAACTTGCCAGAGCATTTCTTCTCTACTGGCACAATGTTAGAAATCCACTCGGCATACCTGCAAGGTCTAATAAAGTTAGCGTTAAGAAAACGACCGATCTCTTCCTTGATCCGTTTATACGTTTTTGGATTAAACTTTCTAGCCGATTGCTTGTATGGTCTAAAACCGGCCTTTATAGGTAACCGATGCTCCACTAGCTCGCGGCTTAAACCTGGCATCTCATGATATTCCCATGCAAAGCAACAAACATATTCTTTCAATAGCTCGATCAACTTAGCCTTATGATCGGCTCTTAAATTTTCGTTTACAAATGTCGGCCTAGGAATTGAACCATCTCCTATATCTATCTCTTCTAATGGATCGGCCGATGTAAAACCTTGTCCTAACTTATCCATATCATCTAACTCTTCTATGGACTCATACATATCGTTCTCATTGGACCGATATTCTACAAGACGCTTTTGTAACCACTCTGAGTTAGGATCCATTTAAATACATCATACCTTGGAGCCGATTATCGCCAACCGGCTTTAGAGAAACGGGCATGAAACCACTTTTTGTGGCGCTAAGAAAATCATATTCTGATAAGTCACGCCCCGTCAAGCAAGTAGCATTGGGATGTTGCCAACCCACCGATGCATCAGCCAAAGCAACACAAGCCGAATTATCCGCATGAATGACTTCTACTTCATCATCAACCCATTCAATCAAAAACTGGTGCATAGTAGATGGCACGCATTGGTTCGCATGAACCAAATCGCGGCCTAATATCACATTGTAGTTACCTTGCACCTCGGCGACAAAGAATGCGGTAGCCGAAGTTTTGCTTCCCACCATAAGCTCCAAATACATCACACCTTTGGCTTCAGTTTTCTCTTTGCCTTCAAATCCATTAAGCACCATGTTGGTCTTTATTAACTCTTCATCGCACAGCCCCAATTTTTTAAAGACCGAATATGGCATAAGATTCACCACAGCACCACCATCGACAAGCATTCTAGCAACCGGCGATCCATTAATATGACCTTTAAGGAACAATGGCTTCAAGTGCGTCACCGGTTCTTTTAGCTTCTCGAATATAGCATTTTTAGGACCAAAATCTAGCTGAGCTACTTCCCCTTCTTCATCTATAGCACGAAATTCAGCGGGTAAGTAATACGCCATATGAATATCCATACCTTCATGAACCGGTGTAGACTCATAATCAAGCATTTCATCTTCTTCCGCAAGCATGTCCACTGACTCCGAAATATCTCCAAGAGAAGAGGAAGTAGTAGGCAAAGTGGATGATGTAATAGTAGCCGCATCGTCCTCCGTTGGTGGTGTAGGTGTTGCTATGATCAATGCAGAAGCTGCTATGTTTTCCTTTTGCTTTGGCCTCCACACTTGTTTTGGGGGTACCATGGGACGGCTTTCATTGAATAATTTATCCCTTAGCTTTTCTGCTTCTTGTTCCTCCATCTCATGACTCCTCATGCGCTGCAATCTCCTTTTTTGCGCCTTGGTCAGACCGGAAGGACACCACTTAGGCTGAGTATATTTTGGATCCCTCAACTTGGCCTTGCTCGTGCTAGCTTCATTATCATTAGCCATGGGACCCTGCTGGACAGCAACCACATCTTTATTAGAATCAGCCGGATTATCAACAATAATCGGCTCTTTGATTGTTATATCTTTAGTGCCTATCAAAATAGTTTCAGCACTAGTATTCTTCTCCCTTTGCTTGCTAGGCTCTGAAATTTCAGCACTTGGTGATTTAGCACGCCACACTTACTTGCCAACCCTTCCATGATTATCTTGCATTGGCCGATTGGCACCATTGTACAAACGGCCTCTTGTGGGATAAGAGAGCCTCTCACGGATGGGCCTCCTTGGTTCTGCCCACCCCGGATGAAAAGCATAAGGGGCCATTGGGGGCTGCCCCCATCCTCCATTGAAACCACCCATGTAGTATGGCGCATAGGGGGGTGGCGCCATCCATGGTCCCGGTGTCCATGACCCATATTGCTTTGCATGATGCTGAAATTCTTCCCGAGGAGGTGACCTTGAGCGCTTCAAATTTGATGACCGGTTAGAGCTAGAACCGGCCGCTTGATTGGCATACTTGGACAACAACATATCAAAAGTGGGCTTGATTTTCTTGCGCTGTACTTTAGCTTCATTTGTCTTCCACTTGCCAACCTCTGGACTCTTGGGCTTAATAAATTTGACATGAGTGTTCTCTTGCACTTGTCGTTGCCCCCCGAGTGTAGGATTCTTGATGGTGATCTTGATTATCTCCTTGCCATCGGGTTGCTTATCAAGCACAACTTGTCTCCCCAAGACCTTGTCACTCTCCTTATTTTTCCTGGGCTCACCAATGGCAATATTATTCTTATTAGCTGATTCGGCTATGCTAGGCCGAATTAACATCTTCCTCCCCTCCAAATCCATGGTGTTCATTGGGAAAGGCTGCTTATCAACTTGCATCTCAGAAAAATTCAATCGTCCGTCATTAATGGCCGATTGTATCTGTCGTCAAAAAACATTACAATCATTAGTAGCATGAGAAAAAGAATTATGATACTTGCAATAAGCACGCCGTTTTAGCTCTTCAAACGGCGGTAAAGTATGAGATATTCTAATAATCTTTGCTTGCAATAAAGCATCAAATATTCTATCACACTTAGCAATGTTGAAAGTAAATTTCATCTCTTCATCACGATTCTTATGAATCGGCTTTAAATCATTGCAAGTAAATGGTTTGGCCTTAGATGGCCAAACAAATTCAGCAACATAAATATCACCCTCATCGTCCGAGTGGTCACTATCATACTCAACCATATTTATCTTAGGACGATTAGTTTTATATCTATGCACCTCTTTAAGATCTTTGCTTCGGATTTCTTGAGCCAAAGCCCTTTGCAAGACTTGGTTGATATTTAAAAACTCATGTCCTTCTAGCCTTTCTCTAATGTGAGTTCTCAAACCACTAAGCACAAGATCAGCTAAATCTCTCTCGGTTATCACCAAACTATAGCACCGGTTTTTTGTATCTCTAAATCTCTTGACGTAATCGGAGACCGATTCGTCATGCTTTTGTCTAACCGATGTAAGATGTGACAACTTAAGCTCATTATCACCACTATAAAAATGATCATGAAACTTTTGTTCCAAGTGAAACCATGTAGTAATAGAACCGGGTGGTAATGCAGAAAACCATGAGAAAGTAGTACCGGTTAAAGATAAAGGAAAATAGTGTATTCTCCACTCATCTCGTGAACTTGCCTCACCTAATTGTGCCAAGTACTGACTAACATGCTCCCAGGTGGTTTTTGTGCCCTCTCCATTAAACTTAACAAAATCTGGAATTTTATATCCTGGAGGGCATTGAATTGCATCAAAGTATTCTGGATATGGCTTTTGGTAAATACGGTTCCTAGGTAACTCAACTCTAAAATTCTCTTGGAGCATCTTAGCCATCTCTCCTCTAAGATTAGCTAGAACATCATCCACGGTGGACGATGAAGCTTGTGGTAGTAGCATAGGAGGAGTAGGGTTAGTAGTTGCAAGTGTGATTTGTGGCATGTATGCCGAATTGTAATTCGGCAGTGATCTAACAGTGTTTGCTCTTGTAGGTAGGGTTTGGTTAGGCGTCACCACCGAACTTGGCATACTCATGATAGGATTAATGGGTGCAGCAACAATTTGATTTGTGGGGTTAGGATAAAAATTCATCGGCACGGGAGGCGCCGATGAAATAGGCAAAGTTGGACTAGAGATTTCTGCAGTAACAGACACACCAACATTACCACTAGATGATTGAGGCATACTATTTTTAGCATTACTATTTTCCAAGAAAATTTGGTATAGGAGATTATTGCTATCAGTAATGCGACTATCAATTTCAGCCCATACCTTGGGAGAGAAGGTATTACTTACAGAGGGTTTAACCTGTTCATCATGAAGATGAGGGAACTTGATTTCTCCAACCGGAGTGATATTGCCTTGGCGATCCTTCTTGAACTTAGCAAGGAACTCCTGCATCTCCTTCTCTTCACGTGCCTTCTTGTACTCCTCATAAGCTTGGCGATGTTCCTCCGGTAACTCCTCAAAATTGGGCTTGATTATGTTATCGGCGTTGGTTTCCGAGGGCTTGGGAATCTTATCGTTGCCAGACATGATGGATGATGATGATGCTTGATCTTGTCCCCAGCGGAGTTGCCAAAAAGTGTGTTCGCACACGAACACGTCACGTGTACCTTCGATGACGGGGGTGATGCACCGCAGCTCACGTCGAAGGAGTCTCACCGGAAGCGCGATTCGCAAGTCGACTGGCGAGAGCTTTTGAGGACCCGAAACCCCACACTCCCGGGAGGGACCCCGTCGGGGAGTGCGGCGGCTATGGGCTGCCCTAGGTCGGTCCAACTGCCCCTAGAGCCTCGGAATTCGCAGCTCTCCAACACAAAGAACGACGAAGAACGAGGAAGGAAGAACGGGGGAGAGACAAACCATAGATGAAAAAGTAGTAGATGTGTTTTTTGCGATTGTGTGTTGTTCAATCGGCTGTCACCTCTCGTCTATTTATGAGGCGGCTGGACTTTCCGTATAAGAAAAGTACTAAAAATTCCGTCCAAAACATCAAAAACCCTAACCTAACTCAGACAGGAATCTTTGGCAATTTCCGGATCAATCTCGGTCTCACCGATTGGTTTGCTTCGGTCCCACCGAGTGAACGTGGCCAACTCTCTGTAACCTTCTGTAATTTCCGGATCAATCTCGGTCTCACCGATTGGTTTGCTTCGGTCCTATCGAGTCAACATTGCCAACTTTCTTGTAAATTTTCGGACAAACTCGGTCTCACCGATCAAATCAACTCGGTCGGTCGGAAATGACTCTGCAGCTTCCGTTTCTGACCTTGTTTTTCCTCCACAAGTTGCATACGACCTCAGATTAAGACGATATTTATATGAAAATCAATCGTTTCGATGAGACGAAGACAATTCATGTAGATAATTTTTCCATACGAGGTAGTCCTGGGGGCATAATCAGCCGAATAGTATTCTGAATACAAAATCTTGGTATTTCGAATACAACTTCGGCCTTCGAGATAAGATCGGACGGCGATGGCCTAAACTTCAAAGATGTTCATATCGACAATACGAAACTTTTTTATGTAGATCACTTCTCCATTTGAAGCCATATTATTTAAATTCTTGACCATGCCAAAATCTGGTGTCAACACCATGTTGTATTTACACATATCGAGCATATTGTGTGTATGATTGAAATGCTTGGTATGTGTGGGATCCTACAATCTAGTTGTTTATCCTTGACAGCCTCTCTTATAGGGAAATGTAGCCTAGTGCTTCGATGAGCCATAGTAGTCCGCTACAGCCCGGTTCACCGGAGTCCTGCTAGCCCAGCACTGCTTCTCCGGAATACTTTACTGGCCGGCATGTGTTTCACTTCGTTCATGTGTCTGTCCCTTCGGGGAAATGTCACGCGGTGACATCCGGAGTCCTACCTAGCCTGCTACAGCCCGGGTTCCTGGAGTCCTGTTAGCCCAGTGCTACAGCCCGGATTCACATGCTGTTGACCGACATGCTCGATGTTGATTCATGTATGCCTGTCCCCGTAAGTTTGTGCCGCTTTGGGTTCATGACTAGCCATGTCGGCCCGGGTTCTCTGTCATATGGATGCTGGCGACACTATCATATACGTGAGCCAAAAGGCGCAAACGGTCTCGGGCCATGGTAAGGCGACACCCGTGGGAATACCGTGCGTGAGGCCGCAAAGTGATATGAGGTGTTACAGGCTAGATCGGTGTGACTTGGAATCGGGGTCCTGACAGCGTTGGCATCAGAGCCGGACTGCCTGTAGGTTCGTTGAGCCAGCTGGTCGATGTCGAGTCTAGAAATGCTTTAGTTATATGTAGGAGAATTGATTGTGGGAGGGAACGTAAGGCTCTTTTACTCCTTTACCTTATGCCCTCTGATCTTACTCATTCTCTTCTCATTCTACGTGGGTTAAGGACTAGGCTCTCTTCTCTCTATCAGGTTCACGTGTTACTAATCCGTAGTAACTTATAGGATTGTGGGTTCAAGCCTTAGTTCAGTTTCTACTACTTTTAGTATGTTGTCAGTTGAACCAGAACCTCGATATGATGTTGTTGAGTGGTTTTGCCAACTGTTGTGAATGTCTCGAATCTTTTTCTGAGCATTTACAGCCGTTATGCTGTCAGATTTCTCCCAGGAAATTCTAATGCCTTTGCATTATTTCATGCTTTCAGATGGCCACCCGTTCACAGAATCAAGTGGTTCGTCTAACTCGGTGCCTCAATGTACATGGTCACACGACCATGCTGGTCCGAGTGATGGTCGAGACAGGCTATCGATGGTATCCTGAGTATACCGTTGAGGAGCAGTTTCGAGACTTCAATCAGAGCCAATACCTTTGTACCGTCAGGATATACCCCTCTTATCCTGGAGCTACTGAACCCCTCCACTGCTCTTATGGACTTGGGGTTACTATCGAGATGTCCGTGCAGGACGCAACTTACTCAATGATGACTATCATTCGAGCCAGAACTGCCTTGCTTCGGAACACCGATTTCTGCTACATGCCAGCCTCACTCCCTGGGGCACAGGGGTACTATCAGGCTTTGTACTGTGACTCTACACATGAGGATTCACTACTCCACACCATTGCCGAGATGCTTGAGGACAAGGACCGCGAAAATCGTGCCTTGTAGATGGAGCTCTTCAACTCTCGTTCTGACCACTAGGCCACTCTGACGCGGTTTGCACCTGCCGTGCAGGCTGGATACATGGACATGAGGGACCTGTACCCCGTGCGGTCTGGGTTGCTAGATTGTATGGACTGGCGTGATGTAGGAGGCATCACCCCTCCCCGTGGACCCCGTCTGCCACCGTTTGTTGGACCAAGGCCACATCCGAGTCCCTATGGACCTCAAGCTCCACAGGACCAACTGTTTCCAGATGATCATGTTCAGCTCCCAGGACATGGTGGTGATCCCTATGAAGATTACTATGGAAACGTCTGAGTTGGTAGTAGCTTCACTAGTATTGTAATAGTTGTATCCTCCACAGTCCTGCGTGACCCGTGGAATACGACTTGGTGTGTATCACGTTCCGAAGGTGTAGAAAATAATGTATAGGAGCTTGGAATGCCTCCGATGAGATGTAACGTCTTTCACCTTAGTTGTACTCTAGCCTGGGCTTGTACTAAACTATGTACGGTGTGTATGACTGATGGTATATATATGTCAGTTTCTATATTACCATGTCGTGCGAATAAACATCTCAGCATTCCATGTTATCCATTACATTCCGCACTTCCTTGCCAAGATTGTGCCATCCTCGTCTAAACCATTGTCTTGTTTTTCCTAGGATGGTCAACACCCGCAGCAACCCTGCTGCCCCGGAGCAGGGTGAAGCCAGTGCAGCTAGGGATGAGAATCTGCCTCACCCGCCTTCTCTGGCCGAAGTTATGCTAGAGGCAGAAAGAAACAACCGTGAGGCTAACCGCTTGCTGGAGCGGATTGAGCAAAATACTGCACGTCATCAGAGGAATGACTTGGTGTCAATCAATGACTTTGTCAAGTTGTTCCCACCAAAGTTTAATCATTTCGTCGAGCCCCTCGATGCGGATGATTGGCTTCACAGCATCACCCATAAGCTACGTTCTGCCAATGTAGCCGAAGCTGATAAGGTTACCTATGCTGCCTATCACCTCGAAGGCCTTGCTAGCCTTTGGTGGGAAAACTTTGAGGCTATGCGCCCGGCTGGCCAAATCACTACTTGGGCTGAATTCAGTGAGGCTTTCTGTGAGCATCACATTCCGGAGGGTCTCATGGATCGTAAGCGGGAAGAATTCTGTAATTTCACGCAAGGCAAACTGACCGTGGATGCATACAGTCGTGAGTTTGGAAATCTGGCATGTTATGCTCCTGAAGAGGTATCCACCAACGCCAAGAAGCAGGCAAGGTTCCGCAAGGGACTTAGCCCCGAGCTTCACCGTGATCTTCATCCGCACGAGTGCACCTCCTTTCAGAAGCTGGTCAATAAGGCCATCAGTGCTGAGACAAGTCAGACTGACTATGATGCCTCACGCAAGCACTCCCGTGACTTTGGTTCTTCATCCGGCTCTGGATCTCAGAAGCGCCGGGTGTGGATTCCAAACACAGCGCTGCCACCCGGGTTCACTCCGAGGCCATCCTTCAAGGCGCCTCGCCCCAACCAACAGTTTGCACCGCCTAAGACCTATGGTGGCCCCGTTGCTGATGCTGCTCCACGCCCCAATGTTGTGACATGTTTCAAGTGTGGAGAGCCGGGTCACTACAGTCGAGAGTGTCCCCAGAACAACAACCCCAACCAGTCTGGAAAGTCCGTTGGCCATGGTAAGCTAGCGGGAAAGACATTCTGCGCCAAGCCAGCCACCACCGCACATGGCCATGTCAACTATGTCTCAGCTGAGGAGACTCGTGATGATCCTAACGTCGTCCTTGGTACGCTCCTTGTTAATTGCCATCCGGCATCTGTTCTTTTTGATACTGGAGCATCTCATTCATTCATATCTGAGAGCTATGCTCGATTGCATAACACGACATTCTGTGACATGTCAACTTCCATGGTAATTCAAACTCCGGGTTCCAAATGGAAAACCTCTAGAGTAAGCCATGGGAATGAAATTCTTGTCGATAGACTTGTCTTCCTTGCATCACTAATAGATCTCAAGTCCTCGGACATAAACATCATCTTGGGTATGGACTAGATGTCAGCCCATTATGCTAAGATTGATTGCTCTACTAGAACTGTTCAACTTACTCACCCATCGGGCAAGACAGTCAATGTCTTAACTCGAGTGGCCAAGCGCCAGCTTTACTCCCTAAATGCCAACCCCCTTCCAGACCTTGAAGATATTCCGATAGTCCGAGACTTCCCAGATGTCTTTCCAGAAGAATTGCTAGGTGTTCCACCTGACAGGGATGTCGAGTTCGTGATAGACCTTGTTCCAGGAACCGTCCCAATTTCTAGAAGACCCTATAAGATGGCACCCTTAGAACTAGCTGAGCTTAAGAAACAACTCGATGAGTCCTTGAAAAAGGGTTTCATCCATCCTAGTTCTTCTCCTTGGGCTTGCCCCGCACTCTTCGTCAAGAAGAAGGATGGAACGGATCGGATGGTTGTAGATTACCGACCTGTCAACTTGGTCACTATCAAGAACAAGTATCCGCTCCCCAGGATCAACGATCTGTATGATCAGCTCGCTGGATCCTCAGTCTTCTCCAAAATGGATTTGAGGTTGGGTTACCATCAAATCAAAATCAAAAGCGGGGACATTCCCAAAATGGCCTTTGTTACTCGCTATGGCCAATACGAGTACACCGTCATGTCCTTTGGTTTAACCAATGCCACAACCACTTTCTCTAGGTTAATGAACTCGATCTTCATGGAGTATTTAGATAAATTCGTCGTGGTATACCTTGACGACATACTCATCTACTCCAAGAATGAGGAAGAACATGCCAAACATCTAAGGCTGGTATTGACGAAACTTCGAGAGCATCGCCTTTATGCCAAATTCTCCAAGTGTGAATTTTGGTTGCCAGAAGTGACCTACCTAGGCCATGTAATCTCTGGTAAGGGTATTGCTGTCAATCCCGAACGAGTTCAAGCCATCCTTGATTGGACTCCAACTGAAACGGTCAAGCAAGTTCGGAGTTTCCTTGGCTTAGCGAGCTATTGTCGCTGCTTCGTCGAGAATTTCTCCAAGGTTGCTAAACCTCTAACTGAACTCCTCAAGAAAGATATAAAGTTCGAGTGGACCCCACAGTGCGAGTTCAGCTTTCAGGAACTGAAAAGACGCCTGACATCTGCTCCCGTACTGGTGCCACCAGATTTCTCCAAGGACTTTATTATCTATTGTGACGCCTCGCGACAAGGACTAGGTTGCATACTCATGCAAGATCGTCAGGTAATTGCTTATGCTTCACGGCAATTACACCCACATGAGGAAAACTATCCAACACATGATCTAGAGCTGGCAGCTGTAGTCTATGCACTTAAAACTTGGCGACATTACCTTCTCGGTAATCGTTGCGAGATCTTCACCAATCACCAAAGTCTGAAATATATCTTCACCCAACCGGATTTGAATCTCAGGAAAAGACGTTGGGTCGAGTTGATCCCAGCTTACGACTTAGGGATAACTTACACCCCGGGAAAAGCCAATGTTATGGCTGATGCACTAAGTCGTAAATCCTATTGTAACAACTTGATGTTACAACAAGGTCAACCACTTCTCCATGAGGAATTTCGGAAGCTTAATCTTCACATTGTTCCTCAGGAATTCCTATCTACCTTGGTGGTGAAACCGACCCTTATGGATCAGATTATAACCGCTCAGCGGTATGACAAGGGGATATCTCAGCTGCTACATGTTTCTTTGTGAACGATCAAGGTGTTGTCTTCTTTGAGAACCGCCTAGCGGTTCCCAAGAAACAACAACTACGACAACTGATCCTTAAGGAAGCTCATGAATCCCTCCTCACCATTCATCCCGGCAGTACTAAAATGTATCAAGACCTACGCCAGAGGTTTTGGTGGACTAGGATGAAGAGAGAAATTGCTCATTACATTGCTAACTGCGACGTCTGTCGTCGTGTTAAAGCAAAGCATCAACGGCCTGCTGGCACCCTTCAACCTTTGGCTATTCCGGAATGGAAATGGGATAAAATCAGTATGGATTTCATTACCGGGTTTCCCAGGACCAAGAGAGGGAATAATGCTATCTTCATCGTTGTCGATCATCTTTCCAAAGTACGTAGCCCACTTCCTACCTATTCGTGAGAGTATAACCGCTAGCCAGCTAGCTGACTTGTACATCTCCCGAATAGTGGCTTTTCATGGTGTCCCATTGGAAATTAACTCAGTCCGTGGGAGTCTCTTCACCTCTCGATTTTGGGAAAGTTTCCAAAATGCTATGGGAACCCGTCTCTCCTTTAGCACCGCCTTCCACCCTCAATCAAGTGGTCAAGTAGAACGCGTCAATCAAATTCTGGAGGATATGCTCCGAGATTTGGTCATCTCTTTCGATATGGATTGGGAGAAATGCCTTCCATTCGCGGAGTTCGCTTATAACAATAGTTATCAAGCTAGCTTGGGAAAATCTCCTTTCAAAGTTTTCTATGGACGAAAATGTCGAACGCCTCTTAACTGGTCAGAAACCGGAGAAAGACAACTCTTTGGCCCGGATATGATTCAGGAAGCAGAAGAGCAGGTTCGCGTTATCCGTGAGAAATTGAAAACAGCCCAATCTCATCAAAGGAGCCAATATGACCGCAAACATAAGCTCATGACTTATGAAGTCGGCAAGAAGGCTTACCTTCGTGTTAATCCTTTAAAGGGAACCCATCGTTTCGGTATCAAAGGCAAATTGGCTCCTCGTTACATTGGACCATTTCGCATTCTTGCCAAACGAGGAGAAGTTGCCTACCAATTGGAACTACCTCCGCATCTTTCCAGAGTTCACGATGTCTTCCACGTTTCTCAACTCAGGCGTTGCTTCGCGGATCCTATCCGTGGAGTGGACCACAAAACGCTTGATCTACAAGATAATCTCACATATCGGGAATATCCCGTTTGTATCCTCGATCAAGCCGAGAATACCACTTGACGCCATAACATCAAGTTTCTCAAGGTTCGATGGTCACACCACTCTGAGAAAGAAGCCACTTGGGAAAGGGAGGATCATCTTCGACTTGAGCACCCCACCTTCTTTCCAACGGATCCTAAATCTCGGGACGAGATTCTTTTGAGTGGGGGTGAGTTGTCACACCCTAGCTAGTTCATGCATTAGTGTGTTGCATCATGTCTACTTTTCCAGAAAATTGAAATGGGGATGACAGAACCCCCAGCACCCCCTGGAAACAACTAGGGTTTACTAAAATCATTTTCAATGAATCTGAAATGCCCTTCTAAAAAGTCCACCCTTTTTGTCTTGGGTTAGAACCTCTGACAAAATGGGTTCACATTTTTCTAGGACACATAAGTTCATTGGATTAAATCTTTATCTATTTGTATTTGGGCAATTAAATGCTATAAAATATTTTAAATGCCCAAATAATTCTGGAAATAAGTGTGGGCTGTTGGAAATAATTCAAACAAAGCCCCTGATTATTTTCAGGATTTTTGGAAGTGCCTAACTATTTTAAATAAAGCCACACAGTTACAGAAAATAGAAAAACAAAAACAGAAATAAAAGAAACCGCTTACCTGGCCGCAGCCCACCTCCCGGCCCACTTGGCGGCCCAGCACTGTGCTGGCCCGTGCCAGCCAGCTACTTCCTCCCGCCAGGCATGCAGGAGGTGACGCCGGTGAGCGCGAGCTCGCCACGGTGCCAGCTGCTTGCCGCCCGCGCCCCTGGACACCCGGGCAGGCTCCACATCGCCACCTTGACCTTGCAGACACACCCGCTCTCCCCCTGCCTCTCTCTCTCGCCCTCTCTCGCCATGGACGACGCCCCTGCCGCCGCACCGTCGGCGTAGCCGCATTCCCCGTCGTCCTCGCGCCGCGCCACCGTCTCCAGAAGCTCCGCCGCCCTCCTCTCCTTCGAGCAAGCCGAGCCCCGAGCTCTCGCGTGCCCTGGAGCCACCACAACAACCTTGCCCGACCTCGTCGTCACCGGAGATCCCTTTCGCCGTCTTCGCCGCACCAGCTCGTCCCCGACCGCGTCGTCTGCACCGTCGTGTTCGCCGTGAGCTGCTGCACCTCTCCATCCCTCCCATCCTTGCTCTCGCGCTTCGTAGCAACCGCACCGAGCTCGGCCGCACCCACCGCCACCACCGCATGTTGCCGTCGTGGCCACAGCCACTTGGGCTTGATTCCGGGCACGTCACCGTCTTCACCGCACTAGCAGGAGCCCAACGCACCACCCCACGTGCCTCGCCGTGCCCCATAGCCTCGGGTTCGACCGCGCCCGAACTCCGGCGACCGCCAAGGTCGTCGCCAGTGTCCTTTCCGGCCACCCCGAGCTCCACCACTCCCACCACTCTACGCGGCTTGCTCCCAGCTACGCGTAGGAGGTCTCAGCCGTCCATTTGGTCGTCAGAGTGCGAAACCCGCACTGCCCCGCCGCGTCTAGCCTCGTCGGCGGCTAAACGCCGCCGAGTTTGACCCTGTTTGACCCTGGTTGACTTCGTGTGGGCCCAGGTTGACTCCTCCCAGAGTCCATGACAGGTGGGGCCCGTCTGCTAATTAAGTTAGGTTTAGTGCTAACTAAAAATTAGTTAGGCTAATTGCACTGACACGGGGGTCCCACTGGTCAGGTTTAACCTGGACCGACTCCGTTGACCGCTGACATCACCATGACGCACTGCTGACGCAATAACTATTTTTTGGATTTACTTTTATAGAGGAAATTCCAGAAAATACTACAAACTTCAAAAATTCATAACTTTTAATCTGTAACTCCAAATGCAAAGATTGATATATGAAATTTGATTAGAAAAATTAAATCTTTCTATCTGTAATGGTTTCATGCATGACAAAACACATTAACCTTGCTGTTTAGGTGAAACAAGCTAATGCACTTATATGACTTAATAACATGAGCTTCCATTTGAATCCTTGATTCAAATAGACTCAAACCAACATGTTTTACAATGCATTAGCCAGGACACATCATATTGCCATGTCATAGCATGCATCATATTGTTGCATATTGCCATGTGATGATTGTGTTATGTGTTGTCTTTGGTGGTAGGTTCTGCCTCCGAGGATACCTTCGATTATCCGACTGAAGGGCAGTACCCTACTACTACTCCATCAGGCAAGCAGCCCCATTGATCATATCAATACAATCCCATGTTCTCGCTCCTGCTCTCATTTACTGCATTAAGACAACAACGTTTCAAACTACTGTGTGCTGCGGTAGTTCAACTCTTATCCTCTGCATGACCTGTCATTGCCACAGTAACTAGATGAAACCCACTAGCATGTGTAGGAGTTGATTGAGCCATGTCTGTGTTTCCTACCTTGCTATGCCTGCTATGCTTAGAGTTGTGTTAGGTCTGGTTCATCTGGGTGATGGGCTAGAGTGAAATGTTATGTCGGTAATGTGAGGGATGTGTTGAATATGATTTGGTAAAGGTATCGATGAGAGGCCATGTAGGAGTACATGGTGGGTTGTTTCATTGAGGCCGTGCTTCAGAACTGAGATCTGTATATGTGATTCAAGAATCAGTTACTACCATGCATTGGGATCCTTAATTGACCCTCTCAGCTTCTTAACCACCCTAGTCCTCTATCCAGGAGTTGCAACTAGTTTCTGGTGTTTATAGGTTATGTGTTGGCGGCCGTGCGTAGCGCTGACCCTAGGGGTGGGCTATGATGCGGTAGATACACCGTGGCACGGTGTACCGAGTCGCCTGTTTGGTGTCTCGGGAACCCTGTACACATCGTTCGGGGCCGTATGTGGAAATCTCGGCCGGACTCCCTGCGGTTGGAACCTGGTTAGGCGATAGACCTGGACTAGAGACTTGTGTGTTTAGGTAGGCCGTGGCCGACGCCCTCGTTGGGCTTCCGCTTGAAGGTTGCGGAGTACATGTCGTGTAAACGACGATAAGTGGTGAGAGCGTGTATGAAGAAGTACACCCCTGCAGGGTTAACATCATCTATTCGAATAGCCGCGTCCGTGGTAAAGGACTACTTGGTTGCCTATATAGTTCATAGACAAGTTAATGGTTACTACTAAAAGACTCAAGATAAGTGTGAGTACCGCGGATGGCCCTCTCGTAGGATGACAAGGGAGGATCCACGGTGGAGTATTGTGTTGGTGATTAGTGGACTCGTGTGCGAAAACTATTTTACAAGTGGTGTCTCGTAGGATAGCTTAGCCAAGAGTCAAAGTTGGCTTGCTGCTATAACTCCACTACCTTCTTGAGAATGAGCATGTATAATAGGATCTGTTGTAAGTCTTGCTGAGTACCTTTGTACTCATGTTGCTTCAATTACTGTTTCCAGACGACAACACTGCCTCCTCCGACGGTTTTTACGTAGACCTCGACGTCGACGAGTGACTTGCCACCCAGGTGGTGATTCCGAGCCATGGAGGGCCCTATGTAGATAGATAGGCTTCGTCAAGCCTTCTTCTTTCTAGTGTGTGTACTCAGACTAGTTTGCTTCCGCATGTGCTTGTATGCTTGTATGACTTGAGTGTCGGGTCATGTGACCCCTACCTGTATGAACATGTTATGTATGGCTCTCCGGAGCCTTTATATAATGTACTTGAGTTGTAGAGTTTTGTTGTGATGCCATGTTGTATTTACACATATCGAGCATATTGTGTGTATGGTTGAAATGCTTGGTATTTGTGGGATCCGACAATCTAGTTGTTTATCCTTGGTAGCCTCTTTTATGGGGAAATGTAGTCTAGTGCTTCCATGAGCCATAGTAGTCCGCTACAGCCTGGTTCACCGGAGTCCTGCTAGCCCAGCACTACTGCTCCGGAACACTTGACTGGTCGGCATGTGTTTCACTTCGTTCATGTGTCTGTCCCTTCGGGGAAATGTCACGCGGTGACATCCGAAGTCCTGCCTAGCCTGCTACAGCCCGGGTTCCCGGAGTCCTGTTAGCCCAGTGCTGCATCCCGGATTCACACGCTGCTGACCGACATGCTCGATGTTGATTCATGTATGCCTGTCCCCGTAAGTTTGTGCCGCTTTGGGTTCACGACTAGCCATGTCGGCCCGGGTTCTCTGTCATATGGATGCTAGCGACACTATCATATACGTGAGCCAAAAGGCGTAAACGGTCCCGGGCCATGGTAAGGTCACACCCGTGGGAATACCATGCGTGAGGCCGCAAAGTGATATGAGGTGTTATAGGCTAGATCGGCGTGACTTGGAATCGGGGTCCTGACAACTTTGCTGTAGATATTAAGTTTCCAGGTGTGGTTGAATTGACAACTCAGCTGCTAATACTTGAGAGTATTCTTTGGCTCCCCTTGTGTCGAATCAATAAATTTGGGTTGAATACTTTACCCTCGAAAACTGTTGCGATCCCCTATACTTGCGGGTTATCAAGACTATTTTCTGGCGCCGTTGCCGGGGAGCATAGCTCTATTCTTTGAGTCACTTGGGATATATATATCTGCTTATCATTATGAAGAACTTGAGAGATCCAAAAACCAAGATCTATCCCTCAACTACGAGGGGAGGTAAGGAACTGCCATCTAGCTCTGCACTTGATTCACCTTCTGTTTTGAGTAATCCTGCGACACCTACACCTGCTTCTGCTATTCGTTCTGATATGTCGCATGTTATTGATGATGGCACTTCTGCTATGCATGATACTTATGATGAAACTACCTCTATTCCTGATACTACTATGCCACTTAGTGATTTTCTTGATGAACAACTTGCTAGGGCTAGAGAAATTGAAAATATTGAATCTGATGATACTGATGATGAAGAATCACTTGTTATTCCTAAGGGTTATGTTTTTGATCAAGAAGCTTCTTTAGCTGTTTTAGCTTGCAAAAATAGAAATGAACTCAAAAGGTTATTAGCTAAATGGAGTAAGCAATCTCTAAATGCTAGAATGAAACCTGACCCTGCTTTTGCTACTTCACCTATCTTTGTTACTGATAAGGATTATGAGTTCTGTGTTGATCCTGATATAATTACTTTGGTTGAATCTAATCCTTTTCATGGTTATGAATCTGAAACTGTTGTGGCACATCTTACTAAATTAAATGATATAGCTACCTTGTTTACTAAAGATGAGAGAACTCGCTACTTTTATATCCTTAAAATATTTCCATTCTCATTAAAGGGTGATGCTAAGATATGGTTTAATTCTCTTGATCCTGGTTGTGTGCGTAGTCCCCAGGATATGATTTATTACTTCTCTGCTAAATATTTCCCTGCTCATAAGAAACAAGCTGCTTTAAGGGATATATATAATTTTGGGAAAATTGAAGAAGAGAGTCTCCCACAAGCTTGCGGGAGGCTTCTCCAATTACTTAATGTTTTGCCTGATCATCCTCTTAAGAAAAATGAAATACTTGATATCTTTATAATGGATTAACCGATGCCTCCAGAGATTACCTGGATAGTTGTGCTGGTTCTGTTTTCAAGGAAAGAACACCGGATGAAGCTGAAATTCTATTGAATAATATGTTGACAAATGAAAATAATTGGACACCTCCGGAGCCAATTCCTGAGCCTATTCCTAAACCAACTCTGAATAAGAGGGGTATTCAATTTCTCAGTCCTGAAGATATGCAAGAGGCAAAGAAATCTATGAAAGAAAAGGGTATTAAAGCTGAAGATGTTAAGAATTTACCTCCTATTGAAGAAATACATGGTCTTAATTTACCGCCTGTTGAAGAAACATATAATCTTAATCCATTACCTGTTGAAGAAACTCATGGTCTTGATAACCCGACACAGGTAGTAAAGGTAAATTCTCTCTATAGATATGATAAAGCTGAAATCCCATTTACTAAATTTGCTAGCCCATGCTTAGATGAGTTTGATAAATTTATGGCTAAGCAAGAAGACTTTAATGCTTATTTTGGTAGACAATTGAAATAAAATTCAAATATGCTTGAACACTTGGGTGATTATATGGCTAATGTTAAAGGTGAACTTAAAACTTATTAGTAAACATGCTTCTATGGTTACCACTCAAGTAGAACAAGTACTTAAAGCTCAAAATGATTTGCTCAATGAATTGAATAGTAAGGATAATGATAATGTTGTTACAGTTATGACTAGAGGTGGTACGATGACTTAGGAACCTTTGTATCCTGAAGGCGGCCACCCTAAGAGAATTGAGCAAGATTCTCAGAGAAATAATATAGATGCACCTATTCCTTCTAAAAGGAAGAAAAAGAAAAATGATAGGACTTTGCATGCTTCTAGTGATCCTATTATTGAAACACCTGAGAATCCAAATGATATTTCTATTTCTGATGCTAAAACTCAATCTGGTAATGAACCTGAAACTAGTGATAATGTTAATGATAATGTTCATAATGATGCTCAACCTAGTAATGATAATGATATAGAAATTGAACCTGTTGTTGATCTTGATAACTCACAATCAAAGAATCAACGTTATGATAAGAAAGACTTTGTTGCTAGGAAACATGGTAACGAAAGAGAGCCTTGGGTTCAGAAACCCATGCCTTTTCCTCCCAAACCATCCAAGAAAAAGGATGATGAGGATTTTGAGTGCTTTGCTGAAATGATTAGACCTATGTTTTTGCGTATGCGATTAACTGATATGCTCAAAACCAATCCTTATGCTAAATATATGAAAGATATTATTACAAATAAAAGAAAGATTCTAGAAGCTGAAATTTCCACCATGCTTGCTATTTACACTTTTAAGGGTGGAATACCAAAGAAACTTGGAGATCCCGGTGTACCCACTATACCATGCTCTATTAAAAGAAACTATGTTAAAACTGTTTTATGTGATCTTGGAGCCGGTGTTAGTGTTATGCCTCTCTCTTTATTCATAGACTTGATTTGAATAAGTTGACACCTACTAAAATATCTTTGCAAATGGCTGATAAATCAACTGCTATACATGTCGGTATTTGTGAGGATGTGCCTATTGTAGTTGCAAACGTTACTATTTTAACAGACTTTGTTATTCTTGATATTCCCGAGGGCGATAGTATGTCTATTATTCTTGGAAGACCCTTTTTGAATACTGCAGGGGCTGTTATTGATTGCACTAAAGGCAATGTCACTTTTCATGTTAATGGTAATGAGAATACGGTACACTTTCCGAGGAAACAACCTCAAGTTCACAATATCAATTCTATTGGAAAAATTCCATCGATTATATTTGGAGGTTTTGAATTTCATCTTCCTACTGTCAAGAAGAAATATGATATTCTTATTATTGGGGATGTCCATATCCCCGTTGAGGTAACATAGTGTTATTTGAAATTTCTCCGGTTCCATGTTATTCGGAATGAGTTCGTTAACAAGACTTGATCAACCTTGTTAGTGGATTCCTTTTGATGATCATGAGATGGATGAAACTAGAAGGCACAACCATATGTTCCCCACTTTTACTTTCTGTTATTTATATTAAAAAAACAAATTTTTTTTGTCTGTTATATGATTATCCGTGCAATATAAAAATACCTCGAAAATAAAAGTTCTCCAAATGCCCTGAAATTTAAATATGATTTTTTCCAGAATATTTGAGAATATTTGGCACTGAGAACACAGTGGGGGGGGGGGGGTCAACCACCTGCCCACGAGGGTGGAGGGCGCACCCTAACCCCCCTGGGCGCGCCCCCTGCCTCGTGGGCCCACGGTGGCCCTCCTCCACTTATTCCTGCACCCACACACTTCATCTTCCTCCCACAAACACGAATATCCAGCTCAAGCACGAGTTCTAGCTCATCTTGCTGCCATTTTCGATCTCCTTGCTCAAAGCACCTCTCACAAAACTGCTTGGGGAGATTGTTCCTTGGTATGTGACTCCTCCATTGGTCAAATTAGTTTTTGTTCTAGTGATTTATTCATTGCAAATTTTTGTTGCTTAGGTGACCCTGTTCTTGAGCTTGCATGTCAAATTTATATGGTTCCAAGTAGTTTTGATGCATGATATAGGCTCTAGGCACTTGTAGGAGTAGTTGCTATCAATATTATTGAGTTTGGTTTACTTTTATTTTGAAGTTACTAATTTTTTTAGAATTTTTCAAAGGAAGAAAAATGCTTAGGAAAATGTTCCCAGGTGGTTCTTCAAGGAAGCAAGGTCCCAGGCTTGCAATACATGATGCTGATGACGAGCCACCAAGAAACACTCCAGTGCGTCCTTGTTAATGGCCCTCTGAGAACTTTATGGATCAAGCGGGAATTAAGGAAGAATTCAACGCATATTTGCGTAACCCTGATCTTGTGAGCTTCGAGGAAGAGAAGTGCAGCTAGTATCACAACCTCACCAGTACCTTTGTGAGGAGGTTTGAATTTTCAACTTCATGTAATTCTCCAACTCTCCTGTTTGATCTTTATGATAAATCTTACACTATGGACTTAGAGGATTTTACCACTGCTTGCGAACTTCCACAATGGGTTAGTATAAGGGATCCTCGCAAATATGAATTTAGAGATTTTCTTGCTAGCATAACTGTGGGAGAATCTAGAGATATTAAGCTACCATAGGGAGCATTCACTTTCTTGCTATACATTATTTTGCTCTCTTCATAGGTAGATGCATCAATGGTAAAGATGAGGCATGTCACATGTGTGTCCCCGATCTTAGTATTCTTAGGAGTGCTGTGTTAGGAGACAAATCATATAATTTGGGAGCCATTGTTGCACGTAGGTTGCATCTTAATAGACTTAATGGAGATTTCTTTGGTGGAATTTATGCAACCCGCATAGCTAAATTACTTGGTATAGCCATACGCAAAGATGATATTGAATTACCTCCTGCTTATCTAGATTTTAATGCTATGGTTCACCACCAGTTTGTCAAGAGGAACGAATCACCTCTCTAGTATCGACTAATCTTTGACAAACATCGTGCTGTCCGTATTACTCTCCCTGCTCCTGCCTTCTTTGATTATCAGGCAAGAGGAGGATATACTATTACCAGAGAGGAGGCAGATGAGTACGAGAGGAGAGAGGAGGCCACTCGTCACCACGCTGCAGCTCAGCAGGCGATAGCTACTGCATCGCAGGACGACCCCGGCTACTATTATGGATATCCGCCAAGCCAGCCGTGGCCATAGACCAACTTAGGACAAAAGCCTAAGCTTGGGGGAGTACGTATTTCCCACCGACATTACATTTATGTTCACACACTCATTGCTAGATGTCGGTCCTCATACTTTTTCATTGTATCATCCATGCTAGTTTATTTTCCTTTTTATGCTTTCTTCTTGTGTGTTTAATAAACCTTAAGAAAAACCAAAAAAAATTAGTTGTAGCTTTTAATTAATTTACTTTCCATGCTTGTAGTAGTAATTAAAAAGAAAACCCAAAAAGATTTCATGTTCTTCTTTTGCTTGTTGGGAGCTTTCCCGTGTAAATAGTTTTATTTATTTTCTTTTCTTTGGGGGTCGATAGAAGAGGACCATAATTAAATTGCTGAAGTGGCTCTTATATGCATTATTGTTGATCTGACAAAAGAGCCCATATTGCCTTGTCTTCTCCTGTTTATTGAATGCTTGCAGATTCAGCTTAGTCCAATGCACGTGCACTATTATTATTATCCACATCATTCGATCGTGCGAGTGAAAGGCAATTATGATGATACATGATGGATTGGCTGAGATGAGAAAAGCTGGTATGAACTCGACCTCTTTTGTTTTTGTAAATATGATTAGTTCATCGTTCCTGATTCAGCCTATTATGAATAAACATGTTTGCAATGACAATTAGAGATCATAGTTTCTTGTGCCATGCTTGATTAGCTATGAGTTATAATGGTTTACCTTGCGTGCCGACATGCTATTAAAAGGGTTATGATGTGGTATGATAGGGTGGTATCCTCCTCTGAATGATTTAAGTGACTTGACTTGGCGCATGTTCACGCATGTAGTTGAAACAAAATCAACATAGCCTTCATGATATTTATGTTCATGGTGGATTATATCCTACTCATGCTTGCATCTGGTGTTGATTAATTTTAATGCATGTTCATGACTGTTGTTGCTCTCTAGCTGGTCGCTTCCCAATCTTTTGCTAGCCTTCACCTGTAATAAGCGGGAATACTGCTTGTGCATCCAATCCCTTAAACCCCAAAGTTATTCCTCACGAGTCCACTATACCTACCTATATACGGTATCTACCTACCGTTCCAAGTAAATTTGTATGTGCCAAACTCTAAACCTTTAAATAAATATCCTGTTTTGTATGCTCGAATAGCTCATGTATCAACTAGGGCTGTCTGTATCTTCCATGTTAGGCGGGTTATTCTCAAGAGGAGTGGACTCCGCTCCTCACTCACGAGATGAATGGCTGGTCACCGGGATGCCCAGTCCCATGCTTTATGCAAACTAAATCAAAATAATTGCAAAAAAACTCCCCCTGGGACTTTTGTTAGTTGGAGGCACTTGTTGTTTCGAGCAAGCCATGGATTGATGCTTGTTGGTGGAAGGGGGAGTATAAACTTTACCATTCTGTTTGGGAACCGCCTATAATGTGTGTAGCATGGAAGATATCGCCATCTCTTGGTTGTTATGTTGACAATGAAAGTATACCGCTCAAAATATTATTCACCTCTGTTTCAAAACCGAGCTCTGACACCTCTACAAATCCCTGCTTCCCTCTGCGAAGGGCCTATCTATTTACTTTTATGCTGAGTCATCATCCTCTTATTAAAAAGCACCAGTTGGAGAGCGCCGCTGTCATTTGCATTCTTTACTGTTAGTTTACATTGAGTATGACTTGACTGGATCTCTTTTACCATGAATTACAATGTCTAGTCAGTCCTTGGTCTTTAAAGGTGCTCTGCATTTATGTTTTGCGGTCCCAGAAAGGGCTAGCGAGATACCATCTTGTTATATCATATTATGATTGTTTTGAGAAAGTGTTGTCATCCGAGATTTATTATTATTGCTCGCTAGTTGATTATGTCATTAATATGAGTAAACTTGAGACCTATGCGTTATTGTGAATGTGGTTAGTTACAATCTTTGCTGAAAACTTGAATGCTGGCTTTACATATTTACAACAACAAGAGCAAACAGAGTTTGTATAAGTTTTCCTTTATCACTTTCAGTTTATCAACTGAATTTCTTGAGGACAAACAAAGGTTTCAGCTTGGGGGAGTTGATACGTCTTCGTCGTATCTAATTTTCCAAACAATTTTGCCCTTGTTTTGGACTATAACTTGCATGATTTGAATGGAACTAACCCGGACTGACGCTGTTTTCAGCAGAATTACCATGGTGTTATTTATGTGCAGAAACAAACGTTCTCGGAATGACCTGAAACTTCACGGAGCCACTTTTCAGAAAATAAGAAAAATACCTGCAAAAGATGAAGGCCAGGGGCCCACCACCTCTCCATGAGGGTGGGGGGTGCGCCTGCCCCCTAGGGCGCGCCCCCCTTGTTGGGGAACGTAGCAGAAATTCAAAATTTTCCTACATGTCACCAAGATCTATCTATGTTGAAACCAGCAACGAGGGAAGGAGAGTGCATCTACATACCCTTGTAGATCGCTAAGCGGAAGTGTTCAAGAGAATGGGGTTGAAGGAGTCGTACTCGTCGTGATCCAAATCACCGGAGATCCTAGTGCCGAACGGACGGCACCTCCGTGTTCAACACACGTACGGCCCGACGACGTCTCCCATGCCTTGATCCAGCAAGGAGAGAGGGAGAGGTTGAGGAAGACTCCATCCAGCAGCAGCACAACGGCGTGGTGGTGGTGGAGGAGCATGGTGATCCAGCAGGGCTTCGCCAAGCACCGCGAGATATGAGGAGAAAGAGAGGGGTAGGGCTGCGCCAAGAAGGAGAGGAACTCGTGTGTCTTGGGCAGCCCAAACCTCAAGTATATATAGGGGGAGGGGAGGGGCTGCGCCCCCACCTAGGGTTCCCTCCCTAGGGGTGGCGGCAGCCCCCAGATCCCATCTGGGTGGCGGCCAGGTGGAGGGGAGAGGGAGGCGCACCAGGCATGGGCCCTAAGGCCCATCTGCCCTTAGGGTTTGCCCCCCTTCTTCCCCTTAGGCGCCTTGGGCCCTTGTGGGGGGGCGCACCAGCCCACCTGGGGCTGGTCCCCTCCCACACTTGGCCCATGCAGCCCTCCGGGGCCGGTGGCCCCACTTGGTGGACCCCCGGGACCCTCCTGGTGGTCCCGGTACGTTACCGATAAAACCCGAAACTTTTCCGGTGACCAAAATAGGACTTCCCATATATAAATCTTTACCTCCGGACCATTCCGGAACTCCTCGTGACGTCCGGGATCTCATCCGAGACTCCGAACAATATTCGGTAACCACATACAAACTTCCTTTATAACCCTAGCGTCATCGAACCTTAAGTGTGTAGACCCTACGGGTTCGAGAACCATGCAGACATGACCGAGACGTTCTCCGGTCAATAACCAACACCGGGATCTGGATACCCATGTTGGCTCCCACATGCTCCACGATGATCTCATCGGATGAACCACGATGTCAAGGACTTAATCAATCCCGTATACAATTCCCTTTGTCTATCGGTACGATACTTGCTCGAGATTCGATCGTCGGTATCCCGATACCTTGTTCAATCTCGTTACCGGCAAGTCTCTTTACTCGTTCCATAATACATCATCCCGTGATCAACTCCTTGATCACATTGTGCACATTATGATGATGTCCTACCGAGTGGGCCCAGAGATACCTCTCCGTTTACACGGAGTGACAAATCCCAGTCTCGATTTGTGCCAACCCAACAGACACTTTCGGAGATACCTGTAGTGTACCTTTATAGCCACCCAGTTACGTTGTGACATTTGGCTCACCCAAAGCACTCCTATGGTATCCGGGAGTTGCACAATCTCATGGTCTAAGGAAATGATACTTGACATTAGAAAAGCTTTAGCATACAAACTACATGATCTTGTGCTAGGCTTAGGATTGGGTCTTGTCCATCACATCATTCCCCTAATGATGTGATCCCGTTATCAACGACATCCAATGTCCATGGTTAGGAAACCGTAACCATCTATTGATCAACGAGCTAGTCAACTAGAGGCTTACTAGGGACATGGTGTTGTCTATGTATCCACACATGTATCTAAGTTTCCTATCAATACAATTCTAGCATGGAGAATAAACGATTATCATGAACAAGGAAATATAATAATAACCAATTTATTATTGCCTCTAGGGCATATTTCCAACAGTCTCCCACTTGCACTAGAGTCAATAATCCAGTTCACATCGATATGTGATTAACACTCAAGGTCACATCCCCATGTGACTAACACCCAAAGAGTTCTGGGTTTGATCATGTTATGCTTGTGAGAGAGGTTTCAGTCAACGGGTCTGCAACATTCAGATCCGTATGTACTTCGAAAATTTCTATGTCTAGATGCAACTACTATGCTACATTTGGAGCCATTTCAAAATAACTGTTCTACTTGGAGCTATTCTAAATTGTTGCTCCATTATACGTATCCGGTATCTCTACTCAGAGCTATCCGGATAGGTGTTAAGCTTGCATCGACGTAACTCTTTATGTCGAACTCTTTATCACCTCCATAACCGAGAAACATATCCTTATTCCTCTAAGGATAATTTAGACCGCTATCTGGTGATCTACTCCTAGATTACCTTTGTACCCTCTTGCCAGATATGTGGCAAGGCACACGTCAGGTGCGGTACTCAGCATGGCATACCGTATAGAGCCTATGACAAAAGCATAGGGGATGACCTTCGTCCTTCCTCTTTCTTCTGCCGTGGTCGAGCTTTAAGTCTTAACTTTATACCTTACAACTAAGGCTAGAACTCCTTCTTTGACTGATCCATCTTGAACACCTTCAAGATCATGTCAAGGTATGTGCTCATTTGAAAATACCATTAAGCGTTTTGATCTATCCTTATAGATCTTGATGCTCAATGTTCAAGTAGCTTAATCCAGGCTTTCCATTGAAAAACACTTTCCAAATAACCCTATATGCTTTCCAGAAATTCTACGTCATTTCTGATCAAGAATATGTCAACAACATATATTCATCAGAAATTCTATAGTGCTCCCACTCACTTCTTTGGAAATACAAGTTTCTCATAAACTTTGTATACACCCAAAATCTTTGATCATCTCATCAAAGCATACATTCCAACTCCGAGATGCTTACTCCAGTCCTTAGAAGGATTGCTGGAGCTTTGCATACTTGTTAGCATCTTTCAGGATTGACAAAACCTTCTGGTTGTATCACATACAACCTTTCCTCAAGAAAAAACGTCGAGGAAACAATGTTTTGATATCCTATCTGCAAGATTTCATAAATAATGCAGTAATCGCTAATATAATTCCAACAGACTCTTAGCATCGCTGCGAGTGAGAAAGTCTCATCGTAATCAACTCCTTGAACTTGTCAGAAAACATCTTAACGACAAGTCGAGCTTTCTTAATGGTGATACTTACCATCATTGTCCGTCTTCCTTTTAAAATCCATATGTACCTAATAGCCTTACGACCATCAAGTAGTTCTTCCAAAGTCTACACTTTGTTTTCAAATATGGATCCTCTCTCGGATTATATGGCCTCGAGCCATTTTGGAATCCAGGCCCACCATCGCTTCTCCATAGCTCTTAGGTTCATTGTTGTCTAGCAGCATGACTTCCAAGACAGGATTACGTACCATTCTGAAGTAGTACGCATCCTTGTCATCCCACGAGGTTTGGTAGTGACTTGATCTGAAGTTTCATGATCACTATCATAAGCTTCCACTTCAATTAGTGTAGGTGCCGCAGGAACAACTCCATGTGCCCTGCCACACACTAGTTGAAGAGAAGGTTCAATAACCTCATCAAGTCTCCACCATCCTCCCACTCAATTCTTTCGAGAGAAACTTTTCCTCGAGAAAGGACCCGATTCTAGAAACAATCCCTTATTGCTTTCGGATCTGAGACAGGAGGTATACCCAACTGTTTTGGGTGTCCTATGAAGATGCATTTATCCGCTTTGGGTTCGAGCTTATCAGCCTGAAACTTTTTCACATAAGCGTCGCAGCCCCAAACTTTTAAGAAATGACAGCTTAGGTTTCTCTAAACCATAGTTCATACGGTGTCATCTCATCGGAATTATGTGGTTCCCTATTTAAAGTGAATGTGGTTGTCTCTAATGCCTAACCCATAAACTATCGTGGTAATTCGATAAGAGACATCATGGTATGCATCATATCCAATAGGGTGCAGTTATGATGTTCGGACACACCATCACACTATGGTGTTCCAGGCTGTATTAGTTGTGAAACAATTTCCACAATGTCTTAATTCTGTGCCAAACCCGTAATTCAGATATTCATCTCTATGATCATATCATAGATATTTTATCCTCTTGTCACGACGATCTTTCAACTTCACCCTGAAATTACTTGAACCTTGCAATAATTCAGACTCGTGATTCATCAAGTAAATATACTCAACATCTACTCAAATCATCTGTGAAGTAAGAACATAACGATATCCACTACATGCCTCAGCACTCATTGGACTGCACACATCAAAATGTATTACTTCCAACAAGTTGCTTTCTAGTTCCATTTTACTGAAAACGAGGCTTTCAGTCATCTTGCCCATGTGGTATGATTTTCATGTCTCAAGTGATTCAAAATCAAGTGAGAGCTTCTTCATGCATTTTATACTGATATGACTTACGTGGCAGTGCCACAAGTAGGTGGTACTATCATTACTATCTTATATCTTTTGGCATGAACATGTGTATCACTACGATCGAGATTCAATAAACCATTCATTTTAGGTGCAAGACCATTGAAGGTATTATTCAAATAAACAGAGTAACCATTATTCTCCTTAAATGAATAACCGTATTGCGATAGACATAGTCCAATCATGTCTATGCTCAACGCAAACACCAATCTCGATGGTAGAGGGAGCGTGCGATGCTTGATCACATCAAGCTTGGGAAAAACTTCCAACACATATCGCCAGCTCACCTTTAGCTAGTCTCCGTTTACTCCGCAGCCTTTTATTTCGAGTTTACTAACACTTAGCAACCGAACCGGTATCTAATACCATGGTGCTACTAGGAGTACTACTAAAGTACACATTAACACAATGTATATCCAATATACTTCTATCGACCTTGCCAGCCTTCTCATCTACCAAGTATCTAGGGTAATTCTGCTCCAGTGGTTGTTCCCCTTATTGCAGAAGCACTTAGTCTCGGGTTTGGGTTCAACCTTGGGTTTCTTCACTAGAGCAGCAGCTGATTTGCCGTTTCATGAAGTATCCCTTCTTGCCCTTGCCTTCTTGAAACTAGTGGTTTCACCAACCATCAACAATTGATGCTCCTTCTTGATTTCTACTTTTGTGGTGTCAAACATCGTGAATATCTCAAGGATCATCATATATGTCCCGGATATATTATAGTTCATCACGAAGCTCTAGCAGCTTGGTGGTAATGACCTCGGAGAAACATCACTATCTCATCTGGAAGATCAACTCCCACTCGATTCAAATGATTATTGTACTCAGACAATCTGAGCACAAGCTCAACAATTGAGCTTTTCTCCCTTAGTTTGCAGGCTAAGAAAATCGTCGGAGGTCTTATACCTGTTGACGTGGGCACGAGCCTGAAATCCCAATTTCAGCCCTCAGAACATCTCATATGTTTCGCGACGTTTCAAAACGTCTTCGGTGCCTCAACTCTAAACCGTTTAACTGAACTATCACGTAGTTATAAAAACGTGTATGTCAGATGTTCGCAACATCCACAGACGACGTTCGAGGTTCAGCACACTGAGCGGTGCATTAAGGACATAAGCCTTCTATGAAGCAATGAGGACAATCCTCAGTTTATGGACCTAGTCCGCATAATTGCTACTATCAACTTTCAACTAAATTTTCTCTAGGAACATATCTAAACAGTAGAACTGAAGCGCGAGCTACGACATAATTTGCGAAGACCTTTTGACTATGTTCAGGATAATTAAGTTCATCTTATGAACTCCCACTCAGATAGACATCCCTCTAGTCATTTAAGTGATTACATGATCCGAGTCATTTAAGTGATTACATGCTTTGTGTTCTACTCGTGCATAGAATCTACGCAATAGACCTAGCTCATGATGCCACTGTTGGGGAACGTAGCAGAAATTCAAAATTTTCCTACGTGTCACCAAGATCTATCTATGGAGAAACCAGCAACGAGGGAAGGAGAGTGCATCTACATACCCTTGTAGATCACTAAGCGGAAGCGTTCAAGAGAACGGGGTTGAAGGAGTCGTACTCGTCGTGACCCAAATCACCGGAGATCCTAGTGCCAAACGGACGGCACCTCCGTGTTCAACACACGTACGGCCCGACGACGTCTCCCATGCCTTGATCCAGCAAGGAGAGAGGGAGAGGTTGAGGAAGACTCCATCCAGCAGCAGCACAACGGCGTGGTGGTGGTGGAGGAGCATGGTGATCCAGCAGGGCTTCGCCAAGCACCGTGAGATATGAGGAGAAAGAGAGGGGTAGGGCTGCGCCAAGAAGGAGAGGAACTCGTGTGTCTTGGGCAGCCCAAACCTCAAGTATATATAGGGGGAGGGGAGGGGCTGTGCCCCCACCTAGGGTTCCCTCCCTAGGGGTAGCGGCAGCCCCCAGATCTCATCTGGGTGGCGGCCAGGTGGAGGGGAGAGGGAGGCGCACCATGCATGGTCCCTAAGGCCCATCTGCCCTTAGGGTTTGCCCCCTTCTTCCCCTTAGGCGCCTTGGGCCCTTGTGGTGGGGGGGGGGCACACCAGCCCACCTGGGGCTGGTCCCCTCCCACACTTGGCCCATGCAGCCCTCCGGGGCCGGTGGCCCCACTTGGTGGACCCCCGGGACCCTCCTGGTGGTCCCGGTACGTTACCGATAAAACCTGAAACTTTTCCGGTGACCAAAACAGGACTTCCCATATATAAATCTTTACCTCCGGACCATTCCGGAACTCCTCGTGACGTCCAGGATCTCATCCGGGACTCCAAACAACATTCGGTAACCACATACAAACTTCCTTTATAACCCTAGCATCATCGAACCTTAAGTGTGTAGACCCTACGGATTCGGGAACCATGCAGACATGACCGAGACGTTCTCCGGTCAATAACCAACAGCGGGATCTGGATACCCATGTTGGCTCCCACATGCTCCATGATGATCTCATCGGATGAACCACGATGTCAAGGACTTAATCAATCCCGTATACAATTCCCTTTGTCTATCGGTACGATACTTGCTCGAGATTCGATCGTCGGTATCCCGATACCTTGTTCAATCTCGTTACCGGCAAGTCTCTTTACTCGTTCCGTAATACATCATCCCGTGATCAACTCCTTGATCACATTGTGCACATTATGATGATGTCCTACCGAGTGGGCCCAGAGATACCTCTCCGTTTACACGGAGTGACAAATCCCAGTCTCGATTCGTGCCAACCCAACAGACACTTTCGGAGATACCTGTAGTGTACCTTTATAGCCACCCAGTTACGTTGTGACGTTTGCCTCACCCAAAGCACTCCTACGGTATCCGGGAGTTGCACAATCTCATGGTCTAAGGAAATGATACTTGACATTAGAAAAGCTTTAGCATACGAACTACATGATCTTGTGCTAGGCTTAGGATTGGGTCCTGTCCATCACATCATTCTCCTAATGATGTGATCCCGTTATCAATGACATCCAATGTCCATGGTCAGGAAACCATAACCATCTATTGATCAACGAGCTAGTCAACTAGAGGCTTACTAGGGACATGGTGTTGTCTATGTATCCACACATGTATCTGAGTTTCCTATCAATACAATTCTAGCATGGATAATAAACGATTATCATGAACAAGGAAATATAATAATAACCAATTTATTATTGCCTCTAGGGCATATTTCCAACACCCCTACCTCGTGGGCCCCTTGTTGCCTCTCCGACTCCAACTCCAACTCCATATATTATGTTTCGGGGAGAGAAAAATCAGAGAGAAGAATTCATCGCGTTTTACGATATGGAGCCGCCGCCAAGCCCTAAAACCTCTCAGGAGGGCTGATCTGGAGTCCGTTCAGGGCTCCGGAGAGGGGAATCCGTCGCCATCGTCATCATCAATCATCCTCCATCACCAATTTCATGATGCTCACCGCCGTGCGTGAGTAATTCCATCGTAGGCTTGCTGGACGATGATGGGTTGGATGGGATCTATCATGTAATTGAGTTAGTTTTGTTAGGGTTTGATCCCTAGTGTCCACTATGTTCTGAGATTGATGTTGCTATGACTTTGCTATGCTTAATGCTTGTCACTAGGGCCCGAGTGCCATGATTTCAGATCTGAACCAATTTTGTTTTCATCAATATATGAGTGTTCTTGATCTTATCTTGCAAGTCTATAGTCACCTATTATTTGTTATGATCCATTAACCCCGAAGTGACAATAATCGGGATACTTACCGGTGATGACCGTACTTTGAGGAGTTCATGTATTCAGTATGTGTTAATGCTTTGTTCCGGTTCTCTATTAAAAGGAGGCCTTAATATCCCTTAGTTTCCGTAAGGACCCCGCTGCCACGGGAGGGTAGGACAAAAGATGCAATGCAAGTTCTTTTCCATAAGCACGTATGACTATATTCAGAATACATGCCTACATTATATCAATGAACTGGAGCTAGTTCTGTGTCACCCTAGGTTATGACTGTTACATGATGAACCGCAACCGGGATAATTCTCTATCACCGATCCATTGCCTACGAGCTTTCCATATATTGTTCTTCGCTTATTTACTTTCCCGTTGCTATTGCTATCATCACTACAAAATATCAAAAACATTACTTTTACTACTGTTACCTTTTGCTACCATTATCACTACTATCATATTACTTTGCTACTAAATACTTTGCTGCAGATATTAAGTTTCCAGGTGTGGTTGAATTGACAACTCAGCTGCTAATACTTGAGAGTATTCTTTGGCTCCCCTTGTGTCGAATCAATAAATTTGGGTTGAATACTTTACCCTCGAAAACTGTTGCGATCCCCTATACTTGCGAGTTATCATTTTCTAGCAATGAAGTCTCTTTTGGCATATCTTTTGTTCTTAGGTTGTGGGTTATCAAGATCTACAGGTGGTTCTACCTCAACATCATTATCTGGTTCTTTATTATTTGTTTGAGTGTCTTCATGAACCTCATCATTACCTTTTTCATTATCAGTAGGTGAGTGTTCATTATCAGATTGAGTTTCAGCATCAGAGGTAGAAGTTTCATTATCATTGTCATGAGGTTTTTTCTATTTCAGGTTCACTAGAAGCATGCAAAGTCCTATCATTTTTATTTTTCTTTTTCTTTCTAGAAGGACTAGGTGCATCAGTGTTAACTCTTTGTGAATCTTTTTCAATTATTTTTGGGTGTCCTTCAAGATAAAGACGTTCCTGAGTCATTTTACCTCCTCTAGTTGCTACTCTAACAGCAAAGTCATGTGTGTTATTCATTTCATCAAGGAATTCTCTTTGAGACTTAGCAACTTGTTCTAACTGAGTTTGAACCATAGAAGCATGCTTTCCAACATCTCTAACATCATTTGAAATTCTAAAAAGCAAGTCACTTAAGCGAGCAATCATATCAGAATTATATTTCAATTGTTTCATAACATTTGCATTGAAGTGATCTTGTTTTCTAATGTACTTTTCAAATTCATAAAGGCATTGGCTAGGGTGCATATTGTGAGGATTATCGTTATCACTGAACTTCATTAGAGAATTTACCTCTACCACCTTAGGCAACGATGGTGTATTAAGCCCATGTATTTCTTAAATATGAGGTAAATTTTTAACATCCTCCGCTTTAATACATTTTTCCTTCATAGATTTTCTTTGCCTCTTGCATATCTTCAGGACTGAGATATAATATACCCCTCTTCTTCAGAGTGGGTTTAGCCAGTTGTTCAGGAAGAGTCCAATCATCATAATTTTTCAATATATTATTAATAATTCTTCAGCTTGTCCAACAGTTCGTTCCCTGAAAACACAACCAACACAACTATCTAGGAAGTCCCTAGAAACATCGGTTAGTCCATTATAGAAGATATCGAGTATTTCATTTTTGTTAAGAGGATGATCAGGCAAAGCATTAAGTAACTGACAAACCCTCCCCCAATATAGTGGGAGACTATCTTCTTTAATTTGCACAAAATTAAATATTTCCTGTAAAGAAACTTGTTTTTTATGAGCATGAATATATTTTTTAGAGAAGTAGTAGATCATATCCTGGGGACTACGCACACAACCAGGAGCAAGAGTATTGTACCAAGCTTTAGCATCACCCTTTAATGAGAACGGAAATAATTTGAGAATATAGTAATAGCGAGTTTTCCCATCATGAGTAAAAAGGGTGGTTATGTCATTCAACTTAGTAAGATGTGCCACACCAGTTTTAGTTTCATAACCATGGAAAGGATCAGATTCAACCAAAGTAATCAACTCTGGGTCGACAGAGAATTCATAATCCTTATCATCAATAAAGATAGGTGAAGTAGCAAACTTAGGATCACATTTCATTCTAGCATTCAGAGATTTTTCTTTATACTTGTG